>NC_057807.1:484485881-484506061 GCF_018294505.1 Triticum aestivum | reverse complement strand
GCTGGAGGAGGTCGACGGTGGAGATGAACAGTATCCCGTGGAGTCCTGTTTTGCGGTACGCCACACCCGTCCCGATGAACAGGACGCCCGTTTCGACCGTAGCGCTCCAACACAAGTCCGTTTCATCCGTTTTGCAGTACGCCAAACCCCTCCTGATGAACATGACCCCCGTTTCGACCGTAGCGCTCCAACACAAGTCCGTTTCGTTTGTTTTGCGGTACGCCACACCCCTCCCGATCAACAGGACCCCCGTTACGACCGTAGGAGGTCCGTTTCCTCCGTTTTGTGGTACGCCACACCCCTCCTGATCAACAGGACCCTGTTCCAAACGTAGGAGGTCCGTTTCCTCGGTTGTGCGGTATGCCAGGCCTCGTTTCCATCGCCTGTTCCATCCAAGCTGGTTGGCTCCCATGTGTTCCGTTTGCTCCCGATGAACACGATGCATTCCGTTGCCTCCCAATGAACAGGACGCATTCCGTTGCCTCCCCGTAAACACGATGACGACGTTGTTTCTCCGTTTAGACCCAGCCATGTACACAAGCCCTGGCCGTACATATGCGCTAGTAGGCGTTCGAGACCTTGCCCGTATGTACGTACGTGGCCGTATTTTCTTACTTGCACCCTCGCCGTTGTACGTACGTATACATGCTACGTGCGCGCCTCTACTACGACATGTGCGCGCCTATACAATGACCAGTATGTACGTACACGTTCGTGACCAGAATGACAATGCTACGTACGCTTCGACCAGGTGGGTCCCTACTCAGGCACTTCCTTGCCTGCGAAGATGTAGCAGGTGGGTCCCAGCAGTTAGGGGGGAGAATCATTTTTTTGCCCGGATGCACTTCCTTGTGTGCGAAGATGTAGCTGGTGGGTCCCAGCAGTCAGGGGGGCGAATGGTTTTTTTTGCCCGGACGCACTTCCTTGCGTGCGAAGGTGTCGCTGGTGGGTCCCAGCAGTCAGGGGGGCAAATCATTTTGTTATTTTGCCCGGACGCACTTCCTTTCGTGCGAAGATGTAGCTGGTGGGTCCCAGCAGTTAGGGGGAAACATTTTTTTCATGAAATACAATGGCCCGTCCGGTGGTCCCAGCTATTAGGTGGATGAATCATTATTTTCCGCGTAATAAGGAGGCACTTCCTTGCTGCGGCTGTGGATCCAGCTGTCAGCCTCTCCACGTACAGTCCACATCTGATGGAAGTCGTTCCTTGACCACGTTGACCACGCCACACCGAGAGTACCAGGGCGATGGACGATAGTGAGGCCTAGGAAGGGGACGACGGGGACCCGGGGAAGATGCGGCAGTGGAAGCCCGCGCGGAGAGGAGTACAAGGGTTCACTGGTTCGGCTGTGGTGTGAGGCTGCTGTTGCCGCAGGGCCTGGCCAGCGGTGGTAATAGTAGGGGCAGTGAGGCCTCCGCGACAGCACAGCAGGCCACGGGAGGCAGGAGCATGCGGCACTGGAGCTAGAAGACCAGAGGTTGAAGAAGCACTACAGCCGTTGGATGGACATCGTACGGTCACTGGAGCTAGAATCGTTCATATTGACTAAAGTTGACAAAGGCCCCCGTCCCAGTCAACTTAGTAGGCCCACAAGTCAGCCTACCACCATGGTGGGTCCCAGCTAGCAAGGGGAGTATTCATTTTTTTGTGTGTAATAAGGAGGCACTTCCGGTGGGTCCGAGCTGATAGCGCGGGGAATGTTTTTTTCACGAAATACGCTGGCCCGTCCGGTGGGTCCCAGCAGTCAAGTGGGAAAGGTTTTTTTTTGCGAAATAAGGTGGCCCGTCCGGTGGGTCCCTGCTGTCAGGTGGAGGAATAATTATTTTGCGCGTAATAAGGAGGCACTTCCTTGCGGCCGCCTGGACCCAGCTGTCAGCCTCCCCATGTACAGTACTCTTCCGATGGAAGTCGGTCGTTGACCACATTGACCATGCCGCATCGAGAGCACCAGGGCGGTGGTCTGGACGACAGCGAGGCCTAGGAAGGGGACGACGCAGAGCCGGGGAAAACGCAGCAGTGGTAGCCCGCCTCGGAGAGGAGTACGAGGGTTCACTGGTTTGGCTGCCGCGTGAGGCTGCCGTCGCCGCAGAATAACAGGGGGTGTGGGTGAGTAGAGGGATACCCTGGGCCAGCGGTGGGAGTAGTAGGGGGCGGTGAGGCCTCCGCGGCATCATAGCCGGCCACAAGAGGCAGGAGCACGCGGCACGACCGGCGCTGCTTTGGGCGGCTTGAGCAAGAAGACCAGAGGTTGAAGAAGCACTATGGCCGTTGCATGGACATCGCACGGTCACTGGAGCTAGAATCGTTCATATTGACTAAGTTGACAAAGCCCTCCATCCCTGTCAACTTAGTTGGCCCACAAGTCATCCTCCCACTATGGTGGGTCCCATCTAGCAGGGTGGGTATTCATTTTTTTGTGCGTAATAAGGAGGTACTTCCTTGCGTGCGAAGATAAAGCTGGTGGGTCCGACATGTCAGCGGGGGGAACCTTTTTTTTGTGAAATACAGAGGCCCTTCCGGTGGGTCCCAGCTGTCAGGTCGAGGAATCATTATTTTGCGCGTACAGTCCATGGCCGATGGATGTCGTTCGTTGACCACGTTGACCAGGCCGCGCCGAGAGCACCATGGCGGTGGACGACGGCGAGGCCTAGGAAGGGAACGACACGGAGCCAGGGAAGACTCGGCAATGGTTGCCCATGCGGTGGGGAGTACGAGGGTTTAGTGGTCCGGCTGCCGTCGCCGGAAAATAACATGAGGTGTGGGTGAGTAGAGGAATGGTCTGGCCAACAATGAAGTAGGGTGGGGTGGTGCGGCTTGTGCGGCAGCACAGCCGGCCACGGGAGGCGGGAGCAGGCAGTCCCACTGGAGATGGTTTGGGCGGTTGGAGCAAGAAGATCAGATATTGAAGAAGCAGCACGGCCGTTGGATTAACATCCAACGGTCACTGCTGCTAGAATCGTTTGTCAGCCTCAAAATCTGTCCCAAACAGCATACAGCCCGAAATTTCTAGCCAGATTCAAATAAATTTTAAATCTAAATATACCATAATTTAAATTCAATGAAATTTTACCCGCACAAACACAATGAAATTTAAAATATCAAAATCCGAAAGAAAATGTCACGCCCAATATGCGACCCTATCCAAAAGGAACTCGAAGGTCCCACCAAGGATACACCGGCATATTGAAACGCTTTTGCAAGGTGGATATCATTACATCAAATTACATAATAGATGGGTATACATACAAGAGGCATACAATGCTAGATGAATACAACATCACAATACATAAGAGCATCATCCGACTACGGATGAAACACAAACAGAAACTCAAAATACATCCACCCTGCTAGCCCGGGCTGCCGACCTGGGACCTATCCCCTGATCGAAGAAGAAGCAGAAGAAGAACTCCAAGACAAGCAAACATCGCTCTCGCGTCAAGATCATCGCAGAAACTGTACCTGCAACTGTTGTTCTAGTAATCTGTGAGCCACGAGGACTCAGCAATCCCATTACCATGGGTATCAAGACTAGCAAAGCTTAATGGGAAAGGAAGGGGTAAAGTGGTGAGGCTGCAGCAGCGAGAAGAGAGCAAAGGAACGGTCGTGAAACTAGCAATGATCAAGAAGTGATCCTGAATTCCTACTTACGTCAAACATAACCCAAAGACCGTGTTCACTTCCCGGACTCCGCCGAAAAGAGACCATCACGGCTACACACGCGGTTGATGCGTTTTAATTTGGATCTGGTGTCAAGTTATCTACAACCGGACATTAACAAATTCCCATCTGCCTATAACCACATGCACGGCTTTCGAAAGATTATACCCTGCAGGGGTGTCCCAACTTAGCCCATGACAAGCTCTCGCGATCAACGAAGGATATACCTTCTCCCAGGAAGACCCGATCAGACTCGGAATCCCGGTTTACAAGACATTTCGACAATGGTAAAACAAGACTAGCAAGACCTCCCGCTGTGCCGACAAATCCCGATAGGAGCTGCACATATCTCGTTCTCAAGGTACACCGGATGAGCAAGACATCGGGTTGGCATAGACCCTGATTGCCCAGGGGGCGCCGGACATCGCTCGGTTTGGACCAACACTTAGACAAGCATTGGCCCGGGGGGGGGCTAAAATAAAGATAACCCTCGGGTTGGCCAACCCAAGGGAAAGGGATAGGTGGTGGTGAGGCAAATGGTAAACTAAGGTTGGGCCTTGCTGGAGGAGTTTTATTCAAAGCGAACTTTCAAGGGGGTCCCATAAATCACCCGACCGCGTAAGGAACGCAAAATCCGGGAACATAACACCGGTATGACGGAAACTAGGGCGGAAAGAGTGGAACAAAACACCAGGCAAAAGGCCGAGCCTTCCACCCTTTACCAAATATATAGATGCATTAATAATATAAGAGATATTGTGATATCTCAACCAAAATCCTGTCCACCATGGAGCAATCTTCAACTTCACCTGCAACTAGCAACGCTATAAGAGGGCTGAGCAAAAGCGGTAACATAGCCAAACAACGGTTTGCATAGGAAAGGTGTCAAAGGTTAGAGGTTCATGGCAATTTAGGATGGCTTGATAAACAGGTAATAGGTAGCGCAGCATAGAGATAGAGCGAAGCAACTATCATAGCAATGATAGTAGTGAGATCCAGGGTAGCGGTCATCTTGCCTGAAATCCCGCAAGGAAGAAGAACGAGTCCATGAAGAAGACGAACGGATGAAGCCGAAGACGAACCAAGCGTAGACGAACGAATCCTCACGATCGCAACGAAACAGGAACTATCGAAAAGAAGCACACAACATACTAAACACACCACACATGAACAAGGCATGATGGAAAACAAGCATTATGAATGACACGGCTACATGAAGCTACTCATGGCAAGAGATGATGCGAACAAGAGCAACACATCAAGGCAAGTTTAAATGAGGCCAGGAACAACATATAACAAATCTGGTAAGTCCTCATATGCATATTTCGAAATTGGTCCAGATCTGAATAAACCTTATGTTCAAGTTGTTAAGCAGCAAGTTAAGATGCACAAAGATGATCTACACGAGATTCTAGTCAAGTTTCATATAAAGTTCATTTAGTTCGGAGCTACGGCCTAGAAGATATGAGCAAAACAAGTTAAACATGGCATTCATGCAAAATGCATACAAACATCAAGCAAACACCTCAAAACAAGGATGCAACATGATTATGAAACTACATGCAAAACTAAGCAAGTTTCATATAGAGCACACTCAAAACGGAGCAACGGTTCAACACATGCACTCTATACAAGTTTAAAGGACAAGCTGTCCAAAACAACAACTAGGCATATTGCAAGCATCAAAACAACATGCTACATCACCCCAACATGATAACAAAAGGCATGGACATGATGTACAGGTAAAGCATTAAAAAACATGAACACTGAGCTATCTCCAGAAATCGCTAGAACATGCTCAAACACACATGGTAAGATTGCAAGTAATAACAATTTCAGACTTTGCAGAAAATAACATCACGATGCAATGTTTAGAGCTATCAAACAACATGTTACAGGAACTTATCATGGAAAACAAAGGCATGGCATGAATCTACTAATTGCATAGATCAAAAGTCCTTTACTGACCATGAGCCAAAAAGGATCAGAAAATATCATGGCACCCATGTAAACATGGCAAGTTATAATACAGATTCATACATGGCAGGAACAGAATTACAAAGGCATGTAGATGAGCTTGTGAAACTCACTACAGAGCAAACCATGGCATGGCAAGGCAACCAACAGTAAGAAGACATATTTGTGAAGCTAAGCATGGCAATAGCAAGGTCATAGGGTGCATGGAACACTAGGAAAACACATGGCAAGAACTGAACTTAATGTTAACAGGCTGACAACAACATTATGAAGCAACTTTGGAGCAAGATATGAACAAGTTACAGCAGGCTATAAATGCAACCATGGGCATGGATGGATAGAGCATGACATGTAAAACAAAACATGTTTAGTGAACATCTCCATATTATGCATAGAATGACTAGTTTACATAGCATCGCGAAATAACAGATTCAGCCTAGCAAAACAGCAACATCAAATACACTACTTAACAAGCTCGATTCACTCACCACAAGTCATTGCATGACAAGATAAGCATAGCATCATCAAGAAGACATGTTTATGAAACAAACCAAGGCAATAACAAGTCCATAGCATGCAAGGATCAACTATAGCAACCTTGGCAAAATTGAATAACATGTAAACAATCTGCTAGGAAACATTTTGAAGCAAAAGTAGAGCACGAAAATGACATGCTAGACTACTCCATAATTGCAACCAAGGGCATTAATGGATAGGCAATAACCACATGTTCAAAACACCCTTACTGAAGTATCTCAAAATATGCATGGTTCTCTCTGTATGTCAGGACCCCGACTCAATGCCACATCGATCTAGCATGTAGCACCTCATATCACTTTGCGGCCTCACGCACGGTATCCCCACGGGTGTCGCCTTACCTTTGCCCGGGACCGTTTGCGCCTTTTGGCACACGGATATGACAGTGTCGCTAGCATCCATATGATAAGGAGCCCGGGCTGACATGGCTAGTTGTAAACCCAAAGTGGCACTAACTTACAGGGACAGGCATCCATGACCCAGCATCGAACGTGTCGGTCATCAACGAGTGAATCCAGGCTGTAGCACTAGGCTATCAGGACTCCGGTGAACCGGGCTGTAGCGGGCTAACAGGACTCCGGTATTCATCGCGTGACATTTCCCCGAAGGGACAGACATAGGAACGAAGAAGGACACATGCCAGCCAGCCTAAGTGTTCCGGAGCAGTAGCAAGCTACCAGGGCTCAGTGGAAGCACTAGGAGACATTTCCCGGTAAGAGAGACTACTAAGGATAAACAACTAGATAGTCAGATCCCACACATAGCAATACACATTACACGTACGCATAACATGCAAGTATGTGATGTACAACATGGCATCACAGCATAACTCAATAACTCATATAGATAAAGGCTCAGAAGAGCCATCATAGCATTATTACAAACAGGGGTCACATGACCCAACAGTCAGAGCAATCGAGCAACAAACGGAAGCATTACATGTCTGAGTACAGACATCTATAAATGAAAAAGGCTGAAAGCCTGACTATCTACAACGTTCGATCAAGATCGTAGCTGAGGTACTAGCTACTAGTCGAAGTCCACGAGAGCACTAATAAGACCGAAGTCTCCACTGCAAAAACATAAATAAAGCAACATGAGTACAAAGGTACTCAGCAAGACTTACATCAGATCCTATCATACATGCATTTGTATCAAGAGGGTAATGTGGGGTTTAGTTGCAGCAAGCCAGCTTTGACTCTGTGGCTATCCTGTTCTACGACTACCAGAAAATCTTGAGGTGAGACAATGTTCACGAGTCCACTAATCACCACACAATACACTACTATGGATTCATCCCCGTCTCCCTACGAGAAGGCCATCCATAGCACTCACACTTGTCTTGAGCATTTTAGGGTATCCACTTCAAGTTGTCTATGTACCATGTAAGCATCCAAGAAGTCCATAACCGCGGACCCGGCTATTCGAATAGATCATGTTAACCCTGCAGGGGTGTACTTCTTCACACACGCTCTCGCCACTTACCGCCATGTACACGTCATGTATCTCGGCAACCTTCAAGCGGAAGCCTGGCGAGGGTGTCGGCCACGACCTGACTAACCACACAAGACTCTAATCCAGGTTTATCGCCTATTCGGGTTCCATCCGCAAGGAGATCCGGCCGGGGTTTCACTCACGGCCCCAAACGATGTGTGCAGGGTTCCCAAGCCCACCTCGCCGGATGGATCTACGCTTGGTACACCGTGCCACTTGTGCCTAGTCTGTCCCAAGCCCACCTGGCCGGGTGCCACTTGGTAGACTACTAATACTACCTACAAACACCAGAAACTAGTTGCGACTCCTGGACAGAGATCAAGTTGGTTAATAAGTCGAGAGAGTCAATTAAGGATCCCAATGTGTGGTAGTATCGAGTCATTGGACAGCATACATAGAACTCAGTGCTTAAGGACGGTTCCAGTGAGACAACCCACCATGTACTCCTACATGGCCTCTCACCGCTACCTTTACCAAATCGTGTTCACACACTTAACTCTCAGCACCAGAACATATCGTAACACTCCAATTCATTCCCAATGAATCAGACCTGACACAACTCTAAGCAATAGCAGGCATAGCATGGTAGGAACACAACAATGGCTTCAATCAACTCCTACACATGCTAGTGGGTTTCAACTATTTACTGTGACAATGACAGGTCATGCAGAGGAATGGGTTCAACTACCGCAGCACAAAGTAGCAGAAGAATCGTTGTTGTCCTAATGCAATAACTGAGAGCAGGAGCGAGAGAGTAGGATTTTATCGGAATGAACAAAGGGGTTTGCTTGCCTGGTAGATCAACAAGGGAGGCACTGCTTCATAGACAGGCACTCTGGAACGGACTCCGGAGTAGGACCTATCGAGAAGGAACAGTGTCGGCAATCAATACACAAACATATGCAACAATATGATGCATGAACATGGCATGAAGATGTGATGTTGTTTGAGCTAATGCAACTGGTATCCATTTGGTTTGAAGTCCATTTGAACCAAAGGTTCAAATGCATCTCCAAATTAAGCTCCTATATATGCCATAATGTTTTTTCACCTATAGAGCAAGTATAAGTTGGTTTGTCATGCATGAAACTAGTACAGATGGAAAGATTGCATTTTTCTGATAACTTTTCATATATAAATTATTTTAATCTGAGCTACGGTTGAATTGATATGAATTTTTGAAGTTTAAAACAATTTCTGGAATTTCCTGATTTAATTTAAATCCAGAAATCATATTATTGCGCCAGCATGACGTCATCACTACATCAGCGGGTCAACGCGGCTGTCCAGGGTCAAACCTGACGTGTGGGGTCCACATGTCAGTGACACTGGGGTTAACCCCGAGTCAAACCTGGCTGATTAGCTTTGACTAAGCCCTGGGGCCCACTCGTCAGCGTCAGTAGGTGGGGATTAGTGCATAATTAACAAAGCCACGTCAGCCCGCCGGAGTTCTGGCCGGCGGCGACCAATAGCGCGGCGGCGACTCACCGGACTTGCGCTACAAGCGGCGTTTGGTCGCGCGAAGACCACCGGGGCGTAGCCCGTCATCGTCCGCAACCAGGGGAGCTGGTGGGGGGCTGCGGGGGCGCCAGAGCTCGCCGGAGCAAAGCTCGCGGCGGCGGCCGGAGCTCGGCGACTTGCGGCCGCGGCGTTGTGGTGCACGGCAGTGGAAGCAGAGGGCTTCTACGGCCTCCTGGCGTCACCAGGAACACGGTGACGCGCGCGGGAGTGGCTGGCTTGGGCTCATGCCACCGTGGCGCCATGGCCGGCGGCGAGGAACTTACGGGAGCGGTGGTTGAGCTAGCTAGACGGGGCAAACGAGCACGGGGAGGAGGGGGTTCGGTGCGGGGGCTCACAGCGAGACCAGCGAGCGCGAGGGTGAGGTCGGGGATGCCCGGTAGCTCCCGAATCGACGGCGAGGATCCACGGCGGCCGGAGGCGAAGTTGGCGACGGCGACGGCACCACGGGGTGCTCCGTCTTGCGTGGCTCGACGAGGAGGTAGATGGGGTCGCGGCGGATCTGGGGAGCGTGTCGGGGAGGCGAGGGGGAGGCGGTGGCTACGGTGATGCTCGTCGGCGGCGGCGGTGATTCTCGGGTGAGAGAGAGAGAGAGCAGGGGGAGAGGAGGAGGGCGAGGGAGAGTGCGAGAGAGGTCGGGGTGGCACGTGGCGTCGTTCCAGGGCATTCAGACGAGGAGGGGAGAGGCAGGCAGGCAGGGAGGGAGGTGGCGTGGCGCGGTGGCGCGCGCGCGCCGGGCACGCTCCCCTCCCTCTGTCGAGGACGAAGACGACAGAGGAGGAGGCGGCCTGGGCCGCCTGCTGGCTGGGCCGGCCTGCTGCTACTGGGCCAGAGGCGCCAGGCAGAAGCCCAGGTAAGGTTTTCCTGTTTTATTTCTTTTTCTAAATTTTCTGACATTTGTTTTGATTTAATAAAATACTAAATCAACTTATTACCTTATGCCAATTTTTTGCAGGAGCTAGATTTATTATTCCAGAGCTCCTTTATAAATGGCATAATTTTTGGACCATATTTCATATATATAACAATATATATCCGAAGCAAATAATTATCAGATTAATCCAAATGGCCAAAATTAAATATCCATGAGCTCCTAAAAATATTGGTTTGATTTTTATCTCTGTCCAATATTTTCAGAGGGCAACATGAGCATTTTCTTGGACCCTTTTGGAGAGATTTTTATTTGGGTCATTTTCAAAAATGATTCTGAGGGTTCCACCAATCCTCATTTCAAATTTAAATGAAATTTAAATATGATGCACAAATGGCTAGCTAGTCTAAGTCATACCAGACTAGGGATGTGACAACTCTCCCCCACTTGAGAGAATCTCGTCCCGAGATTCAGGGGTCGACGGAAAGAAAGCGGGGTACTCCAGTCGAAGACGATCTTCTCGTTCCCAAGTAGCTTCTCTCTCGGAATGATGAGACCACTGAACTTTGAGAAACTTGATGTTCTGACGTCGAGTGACACGCTCTGCTTGATCAAGAATGCGAACCGGGTACTCTCGGTATGTGAGGTTATCTTGGAGATCAAGCGTTTCGTGGTCCACTCCGCGGATGGGATCCGAGAAGCAACGCCTGAGTTGAGAGACGTGGAAGACATCATGAACTCGAGAAAGATGTGGGGGTAGTTCCAATTGGTAGGCAACCTCTCCTCGTTTAGCGAGAATGCGAAAAGGACCAATGTAACGAGGAGCCAACTTGCCCTTGATACCGAAACGATGGGTACCCTTCAAAGGAGTAACCCGAAGGTAAGCTTGGTCGCCAATTTCATAAGTCATATCCTTATGATGACGATCGTACTGGCTTTTTTGACGAGACTGGGCTGTTTTCAAATTCTCACGAATGATGCGAACTTGCTCTTCTGCCTCCTGGATCATGTCCGGTCCAAAGAATTGTCTTTCACCGGTTTCTGACCAGTTCAAAGGTGTTCGACATCTTCGTCCATAGAGAACCTCAAAAGGAGCTTTCTTGAGGCTGGATTGATAGCTATTGTTATAAGCAAACTCGGCAAAAGGAAGACATTTCTCCCAATCCATACCGAATGAGATAACGCAAGCTCTAAGCATGTCTTCGAGAATTTGATTGACCCGTTCCACCTGACCACTCGATTGAGGGTGGAAAGCGGTACTGAAGGAAAGATGGGTTCCCATGGTAGTTTGGAAACTCTCCCAGAAATGAGAAGTGAAAAGACTGCCACGGTCTGAATTGATCTCTAGTGGAACACCATGGAGTGATACTATTCGAGAAATGTATAAGTCAGCAAGCTGACTAGCAGTGATACTCTCTCGAACATGAAGGAAGTGAGCTACTTTGGAAAGACGATCAACGACTACGAAGATAGCGTTATTCCCTCTCTTGGTCCTGGGAAAGCCGGTGATGAAGTCCATACCAACTTTATCCCATTTCCATTCAGGAATAGCTAAAGGCTGAAGAGTGCCAGCAGGTCTTTGATGCTCTGCCTTAACACGACGACAAACGTCACATTTAGCAATGAACTCAGCGATTTCTCTCTTCATCCTAGTCCACCAGAACCTCTGGCGTAGGTCCTGATACATCTTAGAACTACCGGGATGAATTGTGAGAGGAGATTCATGCGCCTCCTTAAGAATCAATTGTCGCAGATGTTGATTCTTGGGAACCACCAAGCGATTCTCAAAGAAAACAAAACCACGATCATCCATAGAGAACCATCCACCAACTCCCTTCTTAATGTTATCCTTGATACGAGAAATACCCGTATCATATTGCTGGCTAGTTATGATCTGATCCTCAAGAGTAGGTTTTGCCACCAAGGTAGAAAGAAATCCGTGAGGAGCTATGTGAAGATTAAGCTTACAGAATTCCTCATGGAGAAGTGGTTGGCCTTGCTGCAACATGAGATTATTGCAATAGGATTTACGGATTAGAGCATCAGCCATGACATTGGCTTTGCCTGGGGTGTAGGTAATCCCTAGATCATAATCTGTGATCAACTCCAACCAACGTCTTTGCCTAAGGTTCAGATCCGGTTGGGTGAAGATATACTTGAGACTCTGGTGATCGGTGTAGATCTCGCAACGTTTACCAAGGAGGTAATGTCGCCAGGTCTTGAGTGCATAGACTACGGCTGCAAGCTCTAGATCATGTGTAGGATAATTATCCTCATGTGGATGCAACTGTCGAGACGCATAGGCAATCACATGACGATCCTGCATAAGAATGCAGCCTAGTCCCTGTCGTGAGGCGTCGCAGTAGATAATAAAGTCTTTAGTGAAATCCGGTGGCACAAGTATGGGAGCAGAGGTCAGGCGCCTTTTCAGTTCCTGAAAACTGTGTTCACATTGTGGGGACCACTCAAACTTTTTATCTTTCTTGAGAAGTTCCGTGAGGGGTTTGGCTACTTTGGAGAAGTTTTCAACAAAGCGGCGACAATAGCTGGCTAGACCAAGGAAACTCCTAACTTGTTTAACGGTCTCAGGTGGAGTCCAATCGAGAACAGCCTGAACTCTCTCGGGATTGACAGCAATGCCCTTACCAGAGATTACGTGGCCTAGGTAGGTCACTTCTGGCAACCAAAATTCACACTTGGAGAACTTGGCATAAAGGCGGTGCTCTCTGAGTTTTTCTAACACAAGTCTAAGATGTTCGGCATGCTCTTCCTCGTTCTTCGAGTAAATAAGAATATCATCGAGGTAAACCACGACGAACTTATCTAAGTACTCCATGAAGATCGAGTTCATCAAACGGGAGAATGTGGCTGGGGCGTTGGTTAGGCCAAAGGACATGACGGTGTACTCGTACTGGCCATAACGAGTGACAAAAGCTGTCTTGGGAATGTCCCCGTTTCTGATCTTAATTTGGTGGTATCATAACCTCAAATCCATCTTGGAGAAGACTGAGGATCCAGCGAGCTGATCATACAGATCGTTGATCCTGGGGAGCGGATATTTGTTCTTTATCGTGACCAAATTAACGGGACGATAATCTACAACCATCCGGTCCGTACCATCCTTCTTCTTGACGAAGAGGACGGGGCAAGCCCAAGGAGAAGAACTGGGACGGATGAAACCCTTTTGCAAGGACTCATCGAGTTGTTTCTTAAGCTCGGCTAGTTCTAAGGGTGCCATCTTGTAGGGTCTCCTAGAGATTGGAGCTGTTCCTGGGATAAGATCTATGACGAACTCTACATCTCTGTCAGGCGGAACACCTGGCAGTTCCTCTAGAAAGACATCTGGGAAGTCACAGACTATCGGGATATCTTCAAGGTCTGGAAGAGGGCTGGCATTAAGGGAATAGAGCTGACGCTTTGCAACTCTAGTGGAGACAGTGACTATCTTGCCAGATGGGTGTGTGAGCTGAACAGACCTGGTGAAACAATCAATCTTGGCATGATGAGCTGTCATCCAGTCCATACCCAAGATGATGTTAATATCCGAAGACTTGAGAGATATCAAGGAAGCAAGGAATACAAGTCTGTCAACAAGGATTTCATTGCCATAACTTATCCTAGAAGTTTGCCATTTGGATCCAGGAGTTTGAATAAGTAGTGGGGAGGGCATATCACAAAATGACATGTCCTGCAAGCGGGCATAGCTTTCAGAAATGAAGGAATGAGACGCTCCAGTATCGAACAAAACCGATGCCGGATGACAGTTGACAAGGAGTGTACCAAGAACGACATCTGGATCATCATGAGCGGCTGTAGCTGAGACGTGATGCACACGTCCATGTTCAGTGGGAGCTGTCTTGGCATTGATCATCTTGCGTGATGGCTTACCATGGCCAATAGACTTCTCGGGCTGGGGTGGAGCAACTCTGGTCTGAGTGCAAATACGGGCAATGTGGCCTGGCTCTCCACACTTGTAACAAATCTTGGAGGTAGGATGTGGACCTGCATTGGAAGGCGGTCCACCAATAGGCCTGGGTGGAGCATACTGCTGAACTTGATGAGGTGCCACATAAGATGGCCTCGGTACATATTTGGGTGGAAGAGCGGAGTTTGGAACACAAATCCGGCGCTTCTGAGAACTAGAACCGGAGGAAGATCCCAAATCACGAGTGTGCTTACGAGACTCCTCGTAAGTGAGCTGAGCTGTCTCTGCATTAATGGCCTTGTTCACAAGAGCTTGGGATGTATCACAATGATGCAGGTGGAGATCACGACGCAACTTGGGGTTGAGACCCTTCCGGAACCTAGCCTGCCTCTTGGCGTCCGTGGACACCTCTTCTGTGGCATAACGGGCGAGGTTCTCAAACTCTCTACTATAGGCATCAACAGCCATCTTACCCTGGGTGAAACTACAGAACTCTTCTCTCTTGCGATCGATGAGGGCTTCAGGAATGTGATGCTCGCGAAAAGCCTCAACTAAATCCCTCCAGGTGGGAGTCTGGCCAGCTGGAAGCATAGCCTCATAGTTCTGCCACCAAAGACTAGCAGGACCTTCCAGGTGATATGTGGCATAAGTGACCTTGTCATCTTCAGCTACGTTCGCGGAACGCATCTTATGGGTGATGCTACGGACCCAGTCATCTGCATCGAGTGGCTCAATGGAATGATGAAAGGTGGGTGGGTGCAAGCGGATAAAGTCATGAATGGTCACAGATCCTTTGAACTGATGTGCGGTGTTCTCCTCGATACGTGCCAACAAACGATTAGACTCACGCTTGTTCCTCTCCATCTCTAACATGAACTCTGTCAGCGAAGGCTGGTCGGGAGGATCCTGATCCCTACCATCTCCGTGGTTCTGGCTACGAGCAACGGAACTTCGCTTAGCTGATGACATCCTGAGAAACGAACCAAGGACGGAATCAGCAACAACTATGGACTGTAGAATGTAGGACAAGGAATTAGTATCTCTCGAACTCCTAAGGAAATTCCGGCAGCATAACGGCAGTAAAATGCTCAGAATGAGACAACCTACTAGAAAAAATGGGGTGGTAACATACTCATCAACATTACTCAAGGTTCTGAGATCATACTAAACAGACTACACTAGAAATACTCAAAACTGGGGTATGACTCTGATCAACCAATCCTATGGGACTACGGAGTAATAACACGTCATCCTGATAGACGGAAGAGAAAACCTAGTTCCTTAACCCCGTAGGAAAGATAGGATGACTCAGATCAGAAGGCCATGGGGTATAAGGAGTAAAAGGAGCCTTACGTTCCTTCCCACAATCAATCCCCTTACATAACTAAAGAATTTCTAGACTCAACTTCGACCGGTTTGGCTTGGTAATCCTACACGCAGTCAGGCTCTGATACCAACGCTGTCAGGACCCCGACTCAATGCCACATCGATCTAGCATGTAGCACCTCATATCACTTTGCGGCCTCACGCACGGTATCCCCACGGGTGTCGCCTTACCTTTGCCCGGGACCGTTTGCGCCTTTTGGCACACGGATATGACAGTGTCGCTAGCATCCATATGATAAGGAGCCCGGGCTGACATGGCTAGTTGTAAACCCAAAGTGGCACTAACTTATAGGGACAGGCATCCATGACCCAGCATCGAATGTGTCGGTCATCAGCGAGTGAATCCAGGCTGTAGCACTGGGCTATCAGGACTCCGGTGAACCAGGATGTAGCGGGCTAACAGGACTCCGGTATTCATCGTGTGACATTTCCCCGAAGGGACAGACACAAGAACGAAGAAGGACACATGCCGGCCAGCCTAAGTGTTCCGGAGCAGTAGCAAGCTACCAGGGCTTAGTGGAAGCACTAGGAGACATTTCCCGGTAAGAGAGACTACTAAGGATAAACAACTAGATAGTCAGATCCCACACATAGCAATACACATTACACGTACGCATAACATGCAAGTATGTGCTGTACAACATGGCATCACAGCATAACTCAACAACTCATATAGATAAAGGCTCAGAAGAGCCATCATAGCATTATTACAAACAGGGGTCACATGACCCAACAGTGAGAGCAATCAAGCAACAAACGGAAGCATTACATGTCTGAGTACAGACATCTATAAATGAAAAAGGCTGAAAGCCTGACTATCTACAACGTCCGATCAAGATCGTAGCTGAGGTACTAGCTACTAGTCGAAGTCCATGAGAGCACTAATAAGACCGAAGTCTCCGCTGCAAAAACATAAATAAAGCAACATGAGTACAAAGGTACTCAACAAGACTTACATCAGATCCTATCATACATGCATTTGTATCAAGAGGGTAATGTGGGGTTTAGTTGCAGCAAGCCAGCTTTGACTCTGTGGCTATCCTATTCTACGACTACCAGAAAATCTTGAGGTGAGACAACGTACACGAGTCCACTAATCACCACACAATACACTACTATGGATTCATCCCCGTCTCCCTACGAGAAGGCCATCCATAGCACTCACACTTGTCTTGAGCATTTTAGGGTATCCACTTCAAGTTGTCTATGTACCATGTAAGCATCCAAGAAGTCCATAACCGCGGACCCGGCTATTCGAATACATCATGTTAACCCTGCAGGGGTGTACTTCTTCACACACGCTCTCGCCACTTACCGCCATGTACACGTCATGTATCTCGGCAACCTTCAAGCGGAAGCCTGGCGAGGGTGTCGGCCACGACCTGACTAACCACACAAGACTCTAATCCAGGTTTATCGCCTATTCGGGTTCCATCCGCAAGGAGATCCGGCCGGGGTTTCACTCACGGCCCCAAACGATGTGTGCAGGGTTCCCAAGCCCACCTCGCCGGATGGATCTACGCTTGGTACACCGTGCCACTTGTGCCTAGTCTGTCCCAAGCCCACCTGGCCGGGTGCCACTTGGTAGACTACTAACACTACCTACAAACACCAGAAACTAGTTGCGACTCCTGGACAGAGATCAAGTTGGTTAATAAGTCGAGAGAGTCAATTAAGGATCCCAATGTGTGGTAGTATCAAGTCATTGGACAGCATACATAGAACTCAGTGCTTAAGGACGGTTCCAGTGAGACAACCCACCATGTACTCCTACATGGCCTCTCACCGCTACCTTTACCAAATCGTGTTCACACACTTAACTCTCAGCACCAGAACATATCGTAACACTCCAATTCATTCCCAATGAATCAGACCTGACACAACTCTAAGCAATAGCAGGCATAGCATGGTAGGAACACAACAATGGCTTCAATCAACTCCTACACATGCTAGTGGGTTTCAACTATTTACTGTGACAATGACAGGTCATGCAAAGGAATGGGTTCAACTACCGCAGCACAAAGTAGCAGAAGAATCGTTGTTGTCCTAATGCAATAACTAAGAGCAGGAGCGAGAGAGTAGGATTTTATCGGAATGAACAAAGGGGTTTGCTTGCCTGGTAGATCAACAAGGGAGGCACTGCTTCATAGACAGGCACTCTGGAACGGACTCCGGAGTAGGACCTATCGAGAAGGAACAGTGTCGACAATCAATACACAAACATATGCAACAATATGATGCATGAACATGGCATGAAGATGTGATGTTGTTTGACCTAATGCAACTGGTATCCATTTGGTTTGATGTCCATTTGAACCAAAGGTTCAAATGCATCTCCAAATTAAGCTCCTATATATGCCATAATGTGTTTTCACCTATACAGCAAGTATAAGTTGGTTTGTCATGCATGAAACTAGTACAGATGGAAAGATTGCATTTTTCTGATAATTTTTCATATATAAATTATTTTAATCTGAGCTACGGTTGAATTGATATGAATTTTTGAAGTTTAAAACAATTTCTGGAATTTCCAGATTTAATTTAAATCCAGAAATCATATTATTGCGCCAGCATGACGTCATCACTACATCAGCGGGTCAACGCGGCTGTCCAGGGTCAAACCTGACGTGTGGGGTCCACACGTCAGTGACACTGGGGTTAACCCCGAGTCAAACCTGGCTGATTAGCTTTGACTAAGCCCTGGGGCCCACTCGTCAGCGTCAGTAGGTGGGGATTAGTGCCTAATTAACAAAGCCACGTCAGCCCGCCGGAGTTCTAGGCGGCGGCGACCAATAGCGCGGCGGCGACTCGCCGGACTTGCGCTACAAGCGGCGTTTGGTCGCGCGAAGACCACCGGGGCGTAGCCCGTCGTCGTCCGCAACCAGGGGAGCTGGTGGGGTGCTGCGGGGGCGCCGGAGCTCGCCGAAGCAAAGCTCGCGGCGGCGGCCGGAGCTCGATGACTTGCGGCCGCGGCGTTGTGGTGCACGGCAGTGGAAGCGGAGGGCTCCTACGGCCTCCTGGCGTCACAAGGAACACGGTGACGCGCGCGGGAGTGGCTGGCTTGCGCTCATGCCACCGTGGCGCCATGGCCGGCGGCGAGGAACTTACGGGCGCGGTGGTTGAGCTAGCTAGACGGGGCAAACGAGCACGGGGAGGAGGGGGTTCGGTGCGGGGGCTCACAGCGAGACCAGGGAGCGCGAGGGCGAGGTCGGGGATGCCCGGTAGCTCCCGAATCGATGGCGAGGATCCACGGTGGCCGGAGGCGAAGTTGGCGACGGTGACGGCTCCACGGGGTGCTCCGTCTTGCGTGGCTCGACGAGGAGGTAGAGGGGGTCGCGGCGGATCTGGGGAGCGTGTCAGGGAGGCGAGGGGGAGGCGGTGGCTACGGTGATGCTCGTCGGTGGCGGCGGTGATTCTCGTGTGAGAGAGAGAGAGGTGGAGGGCGAGGGAGAGTGCGAGAGAGGTCGGGGTGGCGCGTGGCATCGTTCCAGGGCATTCAGACGAGGAGGGGAGAGGCAGGCAGGCAGGGAGGGAGGTGGCGTTGGGCGGTGGCGTGCGCGCGCGCCGGGCACGCTCCCCTCCCTCTGTCGAGGACGAAGACGACAGAGGAGGAGGCGGCCTGGGCCGCCAGCTGGCTGGGCCGGCCTGCTGCTGCTGGGCCAGAGGCGCCAGGCAGAAGCCCATGTAAGGTTTTCCTGTTTTATTTCTTTTTCTAAATTTTCTGACATTTGTTTTGATTTAATAAAATACTAAATCAACTTATTACCTTATGCCAATTTTTTGCAGGAGCTAGATATATTATTCCAGAGCTCCTTTATAAATGGCATAATTTTTGGACCATATTTCATTTATATAACAATATATATCCAAAGCAAATAATTATCGGATTAATCCAAATGGCCAAAATTAAATATCCATGAGCTCCTAAAAATATTGGTTTGATTTTTATCTCTGTCCAATATTTTCAGAGGGCAACATGAGCATTTTCTTGGACCCTTTTGGAGAGATTTTTATTTGGGTCATTTTCAAAAATGATTCTGAGGGTTCCACCAATCCTCATTTCAAATTTAAATGAAATTTAAATATGATGCACAAATGGCTAGCTAGTCTAAGTCATACCAGACTAGGGATGTGACATTGTAGCATCAAGTTTACATGGCATCAAAATTACAGCAGAACAGGGACTAAAATCAGCAATATCACGAAGCCTAGTTTGCATGCTTGTGCTAGTCATCACATTGGTCACAAAAATACATGGCATACACCACTGTAAAAAAGACATGGCATAGTTCAAAACACATGTAGACATCAACCTCATAGGATGCACACATCAATCATGGCAAAAATGACAAAAGAGCTCGTTCTGATAACAGACAGCAGAAAACATCATGAAGCACTCTTGCAACGATGATTCAGGCATCAAGATGAGCTCAAATGAATATGATGCAATGGAATGAAATGATGTACTCGTTAAGACGAACAATTTGACATATTACACGCACGAAACGGAGCTACGTATGCAGAGATACGGCATGACGAACATGGCATGAAAATTACTGCAGATTCGGGGACTTAGGCGTTTCGGGGAAGGGGAAAAAGTCAACCTCGTCGGAAACTTCGCCGGAGAACTGCCGGAGAGGAGGGAGACGGCGGCCGAGGTCGAGGGAGAGGTCTGGGCGGCCGGGGGAGGGCGGATCCGGCCGGCCCCTGGCCGGATCTGGCCGGAGAAGAGGCCGGGCGGGCGCGGAGGCGAGGCGGCGGTGCACCGGCGCGGTCGGCGGCAGGAGACGGCCGGCGTGATGGAGGGGCTGGCG
>NC_057807.1:484482887-484485404 GCF_018294505.1 Triticum aestivum | reverse complement strand
GCGGGCCTGGGCGGGCCGGCGGCGATGGGCGCTGGGAGGAGAGAGAGGCGGCGGCGCGGGGACACGTGGCGGGCTCAGATTTGTCGGGGCGGCGGGCGGACGTGTCCGGCCGCCGGGCGGACATGTCTGGCGGCGCGGAGGGAGATTTGCTAGGGTTTGATCTGCGGGATTTTCGGGGGAAGGGCTTATTTATAGGTAGAGGGAGCTAGGAGAGTCCAAATGAGGAGCGGTTTTCGCCCACACGATCGTGATCGAACGACCGAGAGCATGGAGGGGAGTTAGATGGGTTTTGGGCCACTTTGGAAGGGGTGTTGGGCTTCAAGGAGAGAGGGGCTTTACGGTTACTCGGTTAACCGTAGGAGTACCAAACGACCTCCAAATGGCACGAAACTTGACAGGCGGTCTACCGGTGGTATACCAAGGCTGCTTGGCAAGACTCAGGCCATTCCGAGAAAGTTTAACACCCACTCACAACAGGAGACAAAAAGGGGACGTCGGAGGGCATAGGAGCGCTGGATTGCAAAACGGACAACGGGGAAAATGCTCGGATGCAAAAACGAACACGTATGCAATGCAATGCACATGATGACATGATAAAATGCAACACGCAAGAAAATGACATGGCAACGGCGACGAATAACTGGCAGACACCTGGCGCATCGAATCCGTGGCGTTACAACACTCCTCCACTAACAAGAGGTCTCGTCCCGAGATCTTAGGACCGAGACGGGAGAGAAAAAAGAAGAGGTGAAACAAGAATTCAAGAGAAGAAGCAAAGAATCGAGAGCACTCGAGAATAAGAGAGGAACGACGAGAATGACGAGAATCGAAAGCTCACGAAATCAGATAGACTATGAAACCACTCCGGTTAGAACGAGATAAGAAACGAATAAGACTGAAAGGATTTAGGCAGCACACCGACTGAACATGGAAAGAATAGAACATGAACTTCAGAAGATGGGATGGCACTTGACGAGATGAACAACGCAAATCCTCGGAGGAATTGAAAGAATTGAATGAGAAGAACTACGAAGGAAGGATTAAACGGATTTGAATATCTGAGAAGAACGAAGAAATGCAAAACTCCACTTCAGAAGAAAATGAAGAATTATTTGCGCTTCGAGATGCGAGAATAAAAGATACTTGAACTCCACCAACAAAATCTTGATGAACTCTTGAAGAATGAATTAAATCATGGAAACCACCATAAAGAACTCCGGTAACAAAAGGATGATGAGATAGAATTGAATAATGAAAAGAATAAGATGAGCCTTGCGATGATTTAGATGGAGGTTCCGACAAAATAGTCGAGGAAAATTTGAACTCCGGAAAAGAAAAGATGAAGACACTTGAAACTAGAATTTATTCCTCATGAACAAACACCGAAGGAAAAGATTACTCACTCTGGTGAAATAAGAATAAGATTTATTGTATACTTATCCTTCATCAAAATAAATTGATGACAAGCAATGGACTTTGCATACTACTTATTCTTCTTGAAAAGGATTGAGAAGTGACATGTCGCAAACTTGAGAAGGTCTTCATGAACCACCGGTAAGATTTGAAAGAACGAATGGATTTAAATGATAATCAAGGAAAAATAATGTTGAACGACCACCGTAAAAATTCGGAAATGACTGATGAAAGAGAATGAATCATCGGGAAGAATTAGAAGAACAAATATGTTAGAGGGGATTTAGATGCAAAAGAATAAAGAGAACATGAACTGATAAAGAATACTTGACAGATGCACCGGGATAACTTGATAACGATAGCCGAAATGAGAGGACTAAGAATTTTTCCTTGATTATCTGACATACTCCGGATGGGTAAGAAAAGAATATCTGACAAATGGAATAATTTGAGAGGATAACATGAAGCTAGAACCACAAATCTTCGAGAGAACGGGCAAGATTTAGAGGAAAACTCTTCTTCGATCTTCAAATGACGATGAGAAACAACAGCAAAAATACTGAGATACTCCGGTAGAATGAAAAGCGAGAGAGGTTGAGCCAACAATGAAATGAATTGAAATCGATCTTGGAAAAGGCATGTGACTGATGAAATCCATTCTTACGTCACACTTTGAAAATAATTAGGGATGGCTCCGGAATAATTAGAAGAGTCAGGTAAGATCCTGGAAAAAACCTGTGGGTTAGGGCCCACTGAAGAGAAAACACCATTGGAAAGGATTGTTGAACAGATAGATGAACCACTAGAACAATTGAAATATTTGAATGAGGTGACAACCTCGAATTAACTCAAAGATAGAAGAATCTCTTGAGATGTCTTGCACACTCCGGAATGATTGAATGGCGAGAGGCAAAAGAGTAAGGAGAACACTTGAGACGAGGAGAAGAATTTAATCACTACCGAAAAACTTGAATTGAAAACACCGGAAAAGAAAAGAGATGAAGAATGTTAAACAAAAGAGAAATCACTAGTTGAAATGATTGAGGGAAGACTAAAGAGGCTCCGTACGAATGAAATTGATGCTCAAAAGATACTCAAGCTCCG
>NC_057807.1:484478436-484482632 GCF_018294505.1 Triticum aestivum | reverse complement strand
CTCCGGGAAGAAAAGGGTGGGAGGGCGGGAAAACAAAGGAAGCTTGGAAGGGGAAACTGACGAATATCTTGAAGAGAAAACACCGGTTGAAATCATTGAGGAAAGAAAGCAAAGACTTCACACAAGTAGGATGGATACTCGATTACGGACTCCGGTTTCGAGAAGAAGAAGGGGTGGGCGGGTGGGAAAAGAAAACAACTAAGGATTGAACTCAAAGATGAAGAGGCTCGAGTCGACATGACGAGAAATGCACCGGATGAAAAGAGATGAGAGCCAACGATCGGAAAACCAACTGCGGGATCCTAAAGAAAGTTTGAAAAAGGAAGAGGAGTAGTTCAAAACAGCTACGTCAAGATTCCTTACCAGAGCGACGAAGGGGCAGAGGAGTAAAAAGAATTCCTACTCTCCGATATAACTAGACTCCGAAAACAGTTTTCTTCTAGACTCAACAATGGCCAAACTACACGATCAATCAAGGGGGCTTCTAGGGTCGGTCGAGGCTCTGATACCAACTTGTCACGCCCAATATGAGACCCTATCCAAAAGGAACTCGAAGGTCCCACCAAGGATAGACCCGCATATTGAAACTCTTTTGCAAGGTGGATATCATTACATCAACATTACATAATAGATGGGTATACATACAAGAGGCATACAATGCCACATGAATACAACATCACAATACATAAGAGCATCATCCGACTACGGATGAAACACAAACAGAAACTCAAACGACATCCACCCTGCTAGCCCAGGCTGCCGACCTGGAACCTATCCCCTGATCGAAGAAGAAGCAGAAGAAGAACTCTAAGACAAGCAAACATCGCTCTCGTGTCAAGATCATCGCAGAACCTATACCTGCAACTGTTGTTGTAGTAATCTGTGAGCCACGAGGACTCAGCAATCCCATTACCATGGGTATCAAGACTAGCAAAGCTTAATGGGAAAGGAAGGGGTAAAGTGGTGAGGCTGCAGCAGCGACTAAGCATATATGGTGGCTAACATACGCAAATAAGAGCGAGAAGAGAGCAAAGGAACGGTCGTGAAACTAGCAATGATCAAGAAGTGATCCTGAATTCCTACTTACGTCAAACATAACCCAAAGACCGTGTTCACTTCCCGGACTCCGCCGAAAAGAGACCATCACGGGTACACACACGGTTGATGCGTTTTAATTTGGATCTGGTGTCAAGTTATCTACAACCGGACATTAACAAATTCCCATCTGCCTATAACTGCAGGCACGGCTTTCGAAAGATTATACCCTGTAGGGGTGTCCCAACTTAGCCCATGACAAGCTCTCGCAATTAACGAAGGATATACCTTCTCCCAGGAAGACCCAATCAGACTCGGAATCCCGGTTTACAAGACATTTCGACAATGGTAAAACAAGACCAGCAAGACCTCCCGCTGTGCCGACAAATCCCGATAGGAGCTGCACATATCTCGTTCTCAGGGCACACCGGATGAGCAAGACGTCGGGTTGGCATGACCCTGATTGCCCAGGGGGCGCCGGACATTGCTCGGTTTGGACCAACACTTAGACAAGCATTGGCCCGGGGGGGGCTAAAATAAAGATGACCATTGGGTTGGCCGACCCAAGGGAAAGGGATAGGTGGTGGTGAGGCAAATGGTAAACCAAGGTTGGGCCTTGCTGGAGGAGTTTTATTCAAAGCGAACTGTCAAGGGGGTCCCATAAATCACCCGACCGCGTAAGGAACGCAAAATCCGGGAACATAACACCGGTATGACGGAAACTAGGGCGGCATGAGTGGAACAAAACACCAGGCAAAAGGCCGAGCCTTCCACCCTTTACCAAATATATAGATGCACTACTAATATAAGAGATATTGTGATATCTCAACCAAAATCCTGTCCACCCTGGAGCAATCTTCAACTTCACCTGCAACTAGCAATGCTATAAGAGGGCTGAGCAAAAGCGGTAACATAGCCAAACAACGGTTTGCATAGGAAAGGCGTCAAAGGTTAGAGGTTCATGGCAATTTGGGATGGCTTGATAAACAGGTAATAGGTAGCACAGCATAGCGATAGAACGAAGCAACTAGCATAGCAATGATAGTAGTGAGATCCAGGGTAGCGGTCATCTTGCCTGAAATCCCGCAAGGAAGAAGAACGAGTCCATGAAGAAGACGAACGGATGAAGCCGAAGACGAACCAAGCGTAGACGAACGAATCGTCACGATCGCAACGAAACAGGAACTATCGAAAAGAAGGACACAACATAGTAAACACACCAAACATGAACAAGGCATGATGCACAACAAGCATGATGCATGACACGGCTACATGAGGCTACTCATGGCAAGGGATGATGCAAATAAGAGCAACACATCAAGGCAAGTTTAAATGAGGCCAGGAACAACATATAACAAATCTGGTAAGTCCTCATATGCATATTTCGAAATTGGTCCAGATCTGAATAAACCTTATGTTAAAGTTGTTAAACAGCAAGTTAAGATGCACAAAGATGATCTACACGAGATTCTAGTCAAGTTTCATATAAAGTTCATTTAGTTCGGAGCTACGGCCTAGAAGATATGAGCAAAACAAGTTAAACATGGCATTGATGCAAAATGCATACAAACATCAAGCAAACACCTCAAAACAAGGATGCAACATGATAATATGAAACTACATGCAAAACTAAGCAAGTTTCATATAGAGCACACTCAAAACGGAGCAACGGTTCAACACATGCACTCTATACAAGTTTAAAGAACAAGCTGTCCAAAACAGCAACTAGGCATATTGCAACCATCAAAACAACATGCTACAGCACCCCAACATGATAACAAAAGGCATGTACATGATGTACAGGTAAAGCATTAAAAAACATGAACAATGAGCTATCTCCAAAAATCGCTAGAACATGCTCAAACACACATGGTAAGATTGCAAGTAATAACAATTTCAGACTTTGCAGAAAATAACATCACGATGCAATATTTACAGCTATCAAACAACATGTTACAGGAACTTATCATGGAAAACAAAGGCATCGCATGAATCTACTAATTGCATAGATCAAAAGTCCTTTACTGACCATGAGCCAAAAAGGATCAGAAAATATGATGGCACCCATGTAAACATGGCAACTTATAATACAGATTCATACATGGCAGGAACAGAATTATGAAGGCATGTAGATGAGCTTGTGAAACTCACTACAGAGCAAACCATGGCATGACAAGGCAACCAACAGTAAGAAGACATATTTGTGAAGCTAAGCATGGCAATAGCAAGGTCATAGGGTGCATGGAATACTAGGAAAACACATGGCAACAACTAAACTTAATGTTAACAGGCTAACAGCAACATTATGAAGCAACTTTGGAGCAAGATATGAACAAGTTCCAGCAGGCTATAAATGCAACTAGGGGCATGGATGGATAGAGCATGACATGTAGAACAAAACATGTTTAGTGAACATCTCCATATTATGCATAGAATGACTAGTAGCAACATGTTTACATAGCATCACGAAATAACAGATCCAGCCTAGCAAAACAGCAACATCAAGTACACTACTTAACAAGCTCGATTCACTCACCACAAGTCATTGCATGACAAGATAAGCATAGCATCATCAAGAAGACATGTTTATGAAAAAACCAAGGCAAGAACAAGTCCATAGCATGCAAGGATCAACTATAGCAACCTTGGCAAAATTGAATAACATGTAAACAATCTGCGAGGAAACATTTTGAAGCAAAAGTAGAGCATGAAAATGACATGCTAGACTACTCCATAATTGCAACCAAGGGCATGAATGGATAGGCAATAACCACATGTTCAAAACACCCTTACTGAAGTATCTCAAAATATGCATGGATCTCTCTGTAGCATCACGCACTGATAGAAAAAGAGGCTTCCGTCCAGCCCCATTAGTCGCGAAACTGTAGGAACCGCGACTAATGAAGTCTTTAGTCGCGGTTCGGCAGATGAACCGCGACCAAATGCCTGGGCCCAGGGCGCTCGCGGGCTTTAGTCGCGGTTGGCCAGGCCAACCGCGACTAAAGCTCCTCCCTTTTAGTCCCGGTTTGTGGCACGAACCGGAACTAATGGGGTTGAGACCTTTAGTCCCGGTTCGTGCCACGAACCGGTACTAAAGGTCCCATTTTCAAACTCTACCCCCCCGGGATTGCCTTTTCAGTTTTTTAAAAAAAAAAAGAAAA
>NC_057807.1:484269730-484478140 GCF_018294505.1 Triticum aestivum | reverse complement strand
AAAATAATGGAAATGTCAAAAAAATAAAAGAAAATAAGTTTCTCATGTGATATGTGGTCTAGTTGTTGGGAAAATTTGCAAATGTGAATTTTGACTTTATTTGCAAAATCTCTCTGAAATTTGTAAAAATGGGCATAACTTTTGCATACTAACTCGGATGAAAAAGTTTTTTATATGAAAAATCATCTACTCGAAAAGTTACAACCAAATTTAACGGGGGAACCCCGTTAAATATTTTCAAAATCCTCAAAATCCTAATAGAAAAAAAGTTACGGGGCTTGTAAGATCTAGAGTGGAAAAAATTGAAAAATATTCAAACAGTGGGCAAACATTGGCAAACAATGGTCAAACTAATTATTCTAGAATATTAGTGTTACTAAATAATTATTTTAATTATTTCAATTTTGGTCAAATATGGTCAAACTGTGGTCAACTGTGGTCAAACTGTGGTCAAACAATGGTCAAACTAATTATTCAAGAAATATTAGTGTTACTAAATAATTATTGTTTTTTAAAACAATAGTTTCAAACTCAAACAGTGAAATGTGTCACTTCATGCTCAAGCAAAATTCCTGAAGGTTAATAGAATTGACATCTTATTATTGTCAGGAAAACAACAAGTGCAGACTTGGAGCGTGGGAGAATAGAACCCGGAAGTTAAGCGTGCTTGGGCTGGAGTAGTGAGAGGGATGGGTGATTGGTTGGGAAGTTAGATGATTTGGAATGATGAGGGGTGATAAAAGAATAAATTGAGAAGTGATGAGGGGTGGTGATTAGAGACTAGAGGTTAAAATAATTCAGAAATTTGAAAAAAAAAATTCAATTTTTTTTTTCAAAAACCTGTGGCGGCCTTTAGTCGCGGTTAGCCACAAGAACCGCGACTAAAGGTCCTCCGCCCCGACGGCCACCTGGCGCCCACGTGGACGGGCCTTTAGTCGCGGTTCTTAAGCAACCGCGACTAAAGGGGGGGGCCTTTAGTCGCGCCCGTTCGGTCGCGGTTGCGCAACCGCGACTAATGGCAGTTGCGAACCGCGACCAAAGGCCCTTTTTCCACCAGTGACGTTTACATGGCATCAAAATTACAGCAGAACAGGGACTAAAATCAGCAATATCATGAAGTCTAGTTTGCATGCTTGTGCTAGTCACCACATTGGTCACAAAAATACATGGCATACACCACTCTAAAGAAGACATGGCATAGTTCAAAACACATGTAGACATCAACCTCATAGGATGCACACATCAACCATGGGAAAAATGACAAAAGAGCTCGTTCTGATAACAGACAGCAGAAAACATCATGAAGCACTCTTGCAATGATGATTCAGGAATCAAGATGAGCTCAAATGAATATGATGCAATGTAATGAAATGATGTACTCGTTGAGATGAACAATTTGACATATTACACACACGAAACAGAGCTACGGATGCAGAGATACGGCATGACGAACATGGCATGAAAATTACTGCAGATTCGGGGACTTAGGCGTTTCGGGGAAGGGGAAAAAGTCAACCTCGTTGGAAACTTCGCCGGAGAACGGCCGGAGAGGAGGGAGACGGCGGCCGAGGTCGAGGGAGAGGTCCGGGCGGCCGGGGGAGGGCGGATCCGGCCGGCCCCTGGCCGGATCTGGCCGGAGAAGAGGCCGGGCGGGCGCGGAGGCGAGGCGGCTTCATATAGCGCACACCTGGCCTAGCATCTCCTCTTCTCTACTTACTCTGCCTAGCATCAGAAGCTCTGTCCGCAGCAACCATGTCCGCTGGCTGCTCATCCACCTACTCTTCAGCAGGCAACAACCAGATATGCACCAAGTCGCCACCCGTACCATTGCCTGTGGGTCTAATCACACCCCCGCCGGCACGCGCACCGCAGCCGATTGCTCATCGCAACCCACTACCATTGGTGTGGTGCCACTACTGCAAATCACGTAGAGTCATCCGTCGCGTCTCAACCACAATCCGCAACCCTGGTCGAATCTTCTACAAATGCCCGAATCATGGGGCAATAATTGTTTAAGTGTTGTTCTGCTGCTTTTAGTTGCTGATTTTTTTAATAGTTTGGTTGATGATCTTCCAATTTGATTCGTGCAGAAAAGGGAAGATTCGTGTGATTTGTATTTCTGGGAAGTTGCTAATGTGGGGGAATGCAACTACGCTGATTATTTGGTTAGCCGAGGAATCCCAATACCAACAGGTTGGGGTGTTGCACAAGTAACTGAAGGAACGGCAAAAGAGGAAGATGCAGAGCAGAAGGTTAAAGATGCAGTTCCTCTGATCATGGCCAAGCAACAGCTGCTGAACGGCCTTGACAACAATGAGGAGATGAAAGAGCTTGTGAAGATAATGGGCAAAATCGATGTGCTCTGTAGGATGATTGTCTCTTTATTTGCAGTGTATGTAGCACTCGTGATGTATTCAGTGGCTACGACATGAGCACTTTGCTGAAACTAGTAATGAATGAAACCTGTGTAGCAGGCTGGGCATAGTGTTGTGAACATCTAATGATTTCTATTAACGGAAATCAGGGGGTATCCCCTTTTGCTCATATAAATAAATAAATAGCAGAGGCCCTGTCGGGTCAGCTTTGTTCTCATTCGAAGACGTCGAGCAAATTGCAGTCCAACAGCAAACTATGTCATCAAATTCAAGTTTCACAGCCAAATATGAGTACAACTAAACAACAATGTCATCATGTTTTAGTTGTCATACAATCACCAAACACAAATCAGCATACATAACAAGTGATGTTCTCACAGCAAAATACTAAACAACATGTTCATCAGGTTTCAGTTGTCATAGCAAACACAATTTCACATAGTAGATAAAAAACGTCTTCTGACAGGCAAATACGACAAAAGCAATGTAATCATCATCCGCAGCAGCAGCGTCAACATCTTCGCCATGTGTATCAGTCTGAATCGTAATTCCCCATGGTGTCATCTTCTTCTTCGTCCTCAACGTCCTCGAACGTTGGCTTCTTCTTGATCAACTCTTGTATGTCCACAGCACGACAGGCAATCTTTTCGCCGGCGTCATTGACGTGATGGTTCTCAAAGATATTAGGAACATCTGTGTTATCTTGTACATCAGGAGCAGTGTAAGCATCATCTTGTTGTGCAACTTCATTAAACGAATTCCTCTGCTCAAACCTTTGCAATACTCTCCAGTCATCGCTACGTGCAAATGTGTCTTCCAAGAAAAATATCTGTGTTGCTTGATTTGCCAAAATAAAAGGCTCGTTGGTCTGGTACGCCGCCTTGACATTGATGGATTTGAAATAATCATCAGCTCTGGGTTTTGCGATCCTGGAAAACAGGTTATACCAACGACAGCACAACAGAACCACACACCGATGATCCTCGAAACTGGAGATATACTGCAACTGAACAATGTCTGTTATGTTAGCATACATTTCAGTTGTCTCTTTGTCATACGTATCCGTGCTCATGATGGCACTGTTTTGTGTCTTCCTGCCTTCGTCTCGTGCAAGGGTGTTGTAGCGCACATCTCCAACAACGCAAGATTCATAATGTCTTACCCGAGTATCAGGACCCATTGCTAGTGAGTAAAGGGCATCATCAACTGCCTGCCCATCCTCCCGCATCTTCTTAACCTATGGTTAGAAAATAGACAAGCTGATCATCTTATGTACTCAATATATTAAAAAAACTGACAGTGCACTTCAAAAGCTTACATGGTTCTTGAACCATTTCGCAAATCCTGCCATAACCAGTTTGTCAATGTTTCTTGGATTTTGCGGCAGTAACTCCTCTTTGTAGATGCTGCACAACATAGTGATCGCGTCAAACATCTAAATATATAAGAATGTGCTGCAAGTTTAGTAGATTACGATGTATAAGCTGCAGTACTGCACTTACTTGATATAAGGTAGTATCTCAGGACAGTTATTCAACACATACCAAACCATTTTGTCCAAATCTTTAGGTTTGTCCTCTTGTCGACTCTTCCCTGTAACTCGAACAGAATAATCGAAAACATTGAGCCCGGGATTGTCTTCACCCACCTCTTTGCTAAGCTGATCAGCTGTTTCAATGTATTTTGAGCAGAATGTCAACGCTTCTGTAGCAATGTAGGCCTCTGCAATGGAACCCTCGGGTCTAGCTCTGTTCCTAACATAGCCCTTGAAAGTGCCTAGCCGCCTTTCAATAGGGTACATCCAGCCATACTGTACTGGACCTCTAAGTAGTGCCTCATCAGGTAGATGAACAGCCAAATGCACCATCACATCAAAGAAGGCTGGAGGATATATCTTCTCAAGGTCGCATAGGATAGTTGGTATCTTGTCTCTAAGACGCTCCAAAGCATCTATCCTGATATTTCTACTGCAGAGTTCCCTGAAGAATTGTCCCAACTCTGCAACTGCTCTGTATAAGTCAGGGCGGCCCAATCCTCTAAGGATAACAGGTAAAACCCTTTGAAGTAGGACGTGGCAGTCATGAGTTTTCAACCCTTGTACCTTGTTTCCATCTGCACTGACTCTCCTTTCAGGGTTGGAAGCAAATCCATGTGGGAATCTCACACGTGACAGGACCTCGCAGAATTCTTTTCTTTTTACCTTGTCCAAGACGTACACAGCTGGTGCCATATCCCGTGGTTTACCTTCATCTTGCACCTGCAAATCCTTTCTGATACCCAGGTGTGTCAAATCAATCCTAGATTTTAAGGTATCTTTCGTCTTGCCTTCAATGTTAAGAAGTGTGCCGATAATGCTGTCACATATATTTTTCTCGATGTGCATCACATCAAGATTATGCCGCAGATCCAAATCTTTCCAATACTCCAAGTCCCACAAAGTGGACCTGCGGGTAAACAATAATCTCTCTTCTACCGTGCCACGCTTCCTTTTCCCGCTACCATTACCAGGATGGTTTCCTGGTGTAATATGCCTGACCTTCTCTAATTCCACTTGCAACTCATCGGCGGTGAGCCTCTTTGGCGCATCACGGTTTTCATGCTTTGCATTGAACACATGTCTTCGGTATTTTCTAGGATGCGGCTTGTCCTTGGCAAGGAAACGGCGGTGTCCAATGTAACAGATCTTGCTAAGTATTGCGTATGACAGCGGATTCCTGTCACAGCGAACACATGCATTGTAACCATGTGTCGTTCGCCCTGACATAGTGCCCAAAGCCGGATAATCATGGATGCACCAAATTACAACAGCACGCAGAAAGAAATCAGCTGGTGGGCTGCTATATAGGTCTCGAGTGAGAACACCCTTCCATAGCTGTTGAAGTTCCTCCACAAGAGGCTCCATGAACAAATCAAAATCCTTTCCAGGACTTTTTGGACCTGGGATGAGCAAGGCCATCATGTAGTTTGATTCTTTGGTGCAGACATTTGGAGGCATGTTGTAAGGGATAACAAGCACTGGCCACATGCTATATGTGGCGCTCTGGTGGCCAAATGGGTTAAATCCATCTGAAGCTAAGCCAAGTCTAATGTTTCTCGGGTCAGCAGCAAACTCTTTGTGTTTATCATTGAAGCTTTTCCACTCACTACCATGAGATGGATGGCTCATTACATTCTGATCTCTGTACTCCTGGTTCCTAGAATGCCACAGTACATCCTCTCTTGTTTCAGCATCATGAAACAACCTCTGCAATCTTGGTGTAATTGGAAAATGTCTCAGAACATTATGAGGAACCCTCTTCACAGCATCGCCATCTTTCCATCTTGATGATTTGCATTTCGGGCATTCACTTAAGTTGGCATAATCCTTCCGGAACAGAACACAATTATTCTTACAAACATGGATCATATCATATCCAATTCCAACTGCACGAAGGAAATTCTTCATTTTACTGTAGGTGTGTGGCAGCTCAGACGCATCTGGGAAAGATTTGCGGAAAGCAGCCAACATCGCATCGAATGATTTGTTGGTCATCCGCTCAGATGTCTTCACCTGAAGAAAGGTGACCATAGCTGAGAATACTGACAGCTTATTTCCTGGGGTGACAGCAACGTTGCATTGTTCCAACATGCGGGCCCACCGTTTTTCTTCTGCAGGTGAAAGTTCACGGAATGCACGAGCATTTCGTAGCATTGTTTCAATGTTGGTCAAACTCACTGGCTCCGCCACCACCACCTCCTCCTCCTCTTCCACCTGAGCATCAGGCAGATCAAGATGGTGATCTGCTGCTTCCACGTAGTCAATAACATTGACGTTCACAGCTTCACCATGATGAACCCACCTAGTATATGTGACCGACATCCCATACAAGTGTAGATGATTTTGCATAGTTGACTGGGGTCTTGTAACTGAATTCATACAACTGCTACATGGGCAGAGCACATCTGATTTCGGACCACCGTACTCAGCTCTGATAAAGTTCATGAAGTTTTCAACCCCCTCGACATATGCAGCGGAGAATCTTCGAGCAGAAGTTATCCAAGTCCTGTCCATCTGTTAGACATACAAATTAGTTCTTCTACTAGATATTACAGGAAAAACATATATGCTTTTTTATGAAGTCCAGAAAAAAAATACCTAGGTCGATGTCTAAAGCTATGGCAAGATATTTGGACGAGAAGATCTAAGTAACGAAATATATGTAAAGCTAATTCAGCAAATAGATTTGAGTGCTAAATTATGGCAGGTTGTTTCAGCAGTCAATGAGGCCGAGCACACAGCCATCGAACTATCGAAGGCCATCGCAGCAACAAAGATCGAGTATAAAACGGTGTGGAGCTATTTCACCTAACAGATTGGCTACTAGACCATGGCAATCTACGTCACAATAAATATACGTCATGATATTTTAGCAACTAATCGGCCTTGGCATGCCATCTCAGCAAACTACTCCGGCAAGGAAGCTTGAGTGCAGAACAGGGCAAGGAAGCTTATTAAGCAGAGCATATTGACAGTAAACTACTTCGGCAAACAGTGAGATTAATAGCGCTATCAGCTAACATTCAGTGCTACACCAACATGAATGGGGCCTTAGTCTAGAATGCGCGTACAGTGGGAGAAGCTGACCGCCGTGCACCTCCACATGAAAGTCGCCAGCGGTGGCGGCGCTGACCGCCATGCGCCTCCACAAGAACATAGCTAGAGGTGGCAGCATGGCTAGAGGACGGCAGTCTATGAGAGCGTACTGTGGGAGCGAGAGGATTGCCGTGCGTCCCCTCGAAAAACCGCGACACCGACGTATCGGCGCGACGGGGAGGGTGGCTTTGGTGGAGAGAATGGAGTGGAGGGGGGCGTGGGGAGGGGGTTGGGGGAATATTTGGCTGAAGGGCGGTTGAATTGAATTTGGGGCGAATTTTTGTGGGGGGGGGGGAGGATTTTCGCGCGTTGGGCGGGGGGAGTTTGGCGCATGGTCGGTTTCTCCAAGTGCAGTCCCACGTGTTAGTGAAGAGGCAAGCCGAAGCGCATTCCGTTTGCATGAGCCGTGTGCAGGACCGAACGTGTGTGTGGGGCAATGCGGCCGCGACAGGGGTGTTGTGAGTATACTGCCTTTTTTTTCTTTTAAACTAGGTGCTTCGCCCCCTCAAAAAAATGTTGCTTCGCGCGATCCATCGATACTACTACTAGTAATCCGGTAATCCCGACTAAAATGGCGTGGCCAGGTCTTTTCCCGCGCGATATGCTGGGAGGTTGGCTTAGTTGGGTTTTTTAGATTTGTCTCGGTTCAATAAAAAGCAGAGTTGGTGATGATGGTGTGCCTGTCATCCTGCAATATAGGCCGTCCGATCTATATCTAACGGATAGGAAGGAAACTATGACAATTTACCCGCACTCCTCTCCACATTTGCAGATAAGGCTTTCCCTCGTTCATCCTTTTCTCCCACAAGATCTTGATCTTTCGTGCAACGCACGGGCATCTTGCTAGTACTCCTACAATATGTATATTATTGTGAAAGTTCATATACACCGGCCGAGATTAATGCAAACACGGCAGATTTTCATTACATTGCGAACTTTTATATGACAGAAAAATAAAAGAAACCCGACCCTAAACCTATTCTACGGCGGCGACCGGCGTCCTCCATCTGCGATCTCTATGTACGGGGGCAGGGTTCAAGACCCGTGAAGTGAAGGTGCGGTCTCCGGCGAGCAAGAGTATAACACGGGATACGGACCGGCCAGTTGGCACACCATGCCCTGCCGCCTCCCATGCCCTACTCATCCTCAGAGGAGTCCCCGACCTCAACGGTTCCGGGCGTTGGACGGCGGCAAGTACGACGCGTGGCTGACGGTGTCCCGTCTTTGGCCGCCAGCGTGGCCACCGCTTGTGTGGTCGCGTCTGCGTCCGGCTACGCCGCTATTGCGTCGCGAGAGACAACTTGAGCGAGGGCGGCGACCTCGAGCTTCATCCCCGAAGACAAGCTCTCCCGCAGAGCGTTCGCACTTGCGGTCATGGCGGATGTGGTGCCAGGTAGGAGGACGATGCCCTATGGTGTGGAGGTTAGCTGGGCATTGCCGCTTTAAGTAGCGCATTTCGGTGAGGCCAAGCGTCCGGGTGCGTCATTAAGTTGCCGGAGTTGGTTCCTCGGGCACCAAGCCTCTTAACGACGACATACAAACAGACAGCATGAATGCGGGCAGCTGGCGCCGGCTGGGAACGCACCGCGCGACGGCGCGAGGGACGAGGGCTTTGGTGTGCCAGGGTAGTCAGTTGCGGTCGTGGCAACGTTGGAGATGCCCTTTGCTCAAATGCGATCCCCACATGTCATTGAAAAAGCAAGACGACCCGGCATGGTCTCAGGTCTAGAGGATGCTGTTGGCCGCGCTACACCACTCCGAGGACGCGTCACGGCGCCCTGTGCATCCTCGACGAGCCGGGTGTTAGGGTGTGTTTGGATTGTGGCCAAAGTGCACCTTACCAAAATTTTGGTCATGACCCAAAGATTGGTCTTTATTTGGATGGTTGCCATTTCTTTGGCATGCCAAGGAACTCTAGCCAACTCTAGTTCATTTTTCTTGCCAATGTCGGCCAAATCATGGGAAACCAATACCTCAACCACAATTTTGGCTACCCAATGCTTTGATGGGGCAACCTTGGGCACAAACCAAACATACGGTTGGTCGTGCCACAGCACTAATGCCACCCTCGGCACACTGAAACCGACCATGCCCATCGATGATATGAGCGCGTCGCTCACCGCGGTCGCCGTGTCCAGAGGCGGTGCTGGAGCTGCGCCCCGTTGTTGGCCCCAACGACCCACATGAACGGTTGTCGGTGGCGAGGAGGTCGTGGGCCAGCTCCTCCATTGGACTAGTCTGCGCTACGTCGTCCCGACGGGTGTGCCCCACATGTCGGTTTCCCTGTTTTCCCGGCCATATTCGAGCGTCAGTGCTCCGCGTTGCGCATTAGGCCTTTCACTATGTAGGCCAAGCGAGACAACTTATTGTTTATTTGAGCCGTTCAAGTGTAATCATGTGGCGTTTGCTTATTTCTCATTCCTCTCCAACCCTCTTCTCCATCGATCATGTCGCCCTCCAGTCGAGTCCATCCTCCCGCATGCCTCATTTGAACATTCCGCCGAGTATCATTCGCATGTACCCACCCTAGTCCTCTTTCAATAGATCTCCGGACCCCGAGATGAAATCGAGAGGGAACGAGTGGGGGCACGTGATACCTAAGGCGGATTCAAAATTTTGAACCGGTGATCATAGCATCCGCAAATCATATATAAAGGGTATTCAATGTTCGTTTCGTTTTTGAACGTACAATATACTCCCTCCTATCCTTTCTACTTTACATATAAGTTTTATGTGTAGTCAAAGTATCTCTACTATGATAAAAAAGGTATCAACATTCAACAACGCCCAATCAATATTGTTAGATTCGTACGTACTCCTAGATTTGTACTCGAGATGGTTTCCAATTTGACTATTGACAAGATTAATAGTACTCCTTTCACATAGGTGAGTAAGTCATCTTAGGCTGTGCACCGTGACCAAGGAGGAGGGGAAAACGAGAGACATTAATGTTTATTTGCTAATTAATAGTATTGCATGCAATGAACTAACCACTGCATGTCATGTTTGATAGTCTCAGGTCATTAAAAGCATGCACACCCTCATCTCTTATTGGTTGATATGTCAAAAACAAGAAACGAGGTAGAAGTTAATGCACCGCGCCTACGTGTTTTGGGATTATTTGGTTTTCGTAAGATGACTTACACACCTAGACGGAGGGAGTACATGAGATGTATAATGTGAAAATTATATCATTGGAAACTCCTTTCACATACGAAATTGACCGTATGCTTTGTGTAAGTTGCATGTCATATATTATTACTCTAACATTTGGTCAAAGTTAGCCTCGAAAAACGCATTAGACCCTGTATGCTTTGTGTAAGTTGCATGTCATATATTATTACTCTAACATTTGTGTAAGTTGCATGTCATATATTATTACTCTAACATTTGGTCAAAGTAGTATAGTGGAAGTGGATCCTCTGACGTAGGTATCCCTGCCTTACCCTCCCTTTCGGTCACTTACTGGCGGACCCCATGCTTGCTAGGCCCCGCATGTCAGTTACTCAATGGGTTCGGCCACGTCAGGGGATCCTCATCCGTAGTATACTCCCTCTGTTTTTATTTACTCCGCATAAAACGGAGGGAGTGGTGGTATAATAAATGACGCGGGCGGGGGAGGGGGAGGGACGTCGGTTTGCTCTCAACTGCGGTCCCACAAGCGAGCGAAAACGCAAGACGAAGCACGTTCCATTTGGTGAGCAACGTGGAGGGTCCAGCATGCCGGGCTGCAACGCGAACGCGACAAGAGCGATGTACAGTCAAAACCGATTGACCGATCGTCACCGGAACCACTATTCACACTAGAACCTTCGTTGCTCGGCCTATGCCAGCCACTGCCCAAAAACCACACCAAATCTCCAGCCCATTCCCCCACCTTTCGATCCCCTAGCCCGCATCAAGCGTCCCCTAGTTCGCCGGAAAGCCATGGTGCGCCGCAAGATCACTTACTACAAGATGCTGACGCGGGAGCGCCGCGCAGAAATCGCGGTGGCGGTCGGCGCCACAGACCTCCATTCCCAAGCTCGCTTTGTGGTGGGCCAATCCCTGAGTTCTCTGGAGCCAAGCTACGAGAAGGAGGAAGCCGATCCAATGTTCACTGCGGAGGCCGCGGCGCAGAAGGCCCCCCGAAGGGTATGAGACGATGGACGTCGACTTCGTGCCGGCGTCCGAGTCCCCCATGGTGTAGGTGGACCAATGGTTCAACATGGCGATACTAAAGGAGGACCGGGAGGCAGAGGCTCAACTCGACGCGGAGCGTGCGCATGCCGCTGCCATCGAGGCTCTCCTGCAGGCGGAACCGGATGTCGTGGATGTAAACCGGGCGGTGGAGGCTCAACTTGAGGGGGTGCGCGCGGATACCGCTGCCATCGAGGCCCTCCTGCAGGCAGAACCGGACGTCCTGGACATGAACCGGGCGGCAGAGGCTCGACTCGACGTAGAGCGCGCGGATGCCGCTCTCATCGACGCCCTCCTATAGGCGGAACCGGAAGTCTTGGACTTGAACCGGGCAGCGGAGGCTCGACTCGACGCGGAGCACGCGGATGCCGCTGCCATCGAGGCCCTCCTGCAGGCGGAACCGGACGTCCTCGACTTGAACTGGGCTGTGCTCTCATCCGTGCATAGCGCCCGCACGCTCCGCTTGAACGAGTAGCTGGAGGCCGAGGACAACCACGGTGCGGAGACACACGTCGGCAGCGACGGCTGGTTCGCGCCGGCAGCCAAAGATGATGAGGCTATCTCTTTCCGCGAGCAGTGATAGTTTTTCTTTATGTTGTTGTTTTTATGGATATTTTGTTGTGTAAAAACATACTATTTGTTATGCAAGTCGCCTGACTTGGGTCAGTCTACCATTTCAGGCGGTTGGATGAATATCCTACGTCTCCTAACCCTTCTTTCCTTCTTCCTCACCTCTTCTTCTTCCCCAACAGACCACCGCACGGGCCGTACGGATACTCCCCAACATGCGGTTGGATAAACATACTCTATGAACGAAAATTATGTGTCAGCGATAGGATGGCTGAGTTTGGTTTGTTCACATGCGACATCACGTGTCAGTGAGGGTGCGTTCCCTTGGTTGGGTTTGCGGCGTGCAGGAGCGACTGTGTGAGGGTGCGGTGCGACCGCGGCGTGCAGGAGCGACCGTGTGAGGGTGCGGTGCGACCGCGACAGCCGTGCGCAAGTGTACCTCCTTCTCATTTTGAAAACTTTAGGCAAGCTTGGAAAAAATGTGTGGCGAAGTTTGGCAATGCAAGGCCTAGACCCAAACAGGATAAGTACGTACGTACTAGGAGTACTAGTGTTAAAAAAGAAAGGCGGGGTTTTCCTTCGATACAAATCCTCGTTTCACGTGTCAATTAATGCGTATTTTTTTCTCGAAAGACCAAAGAGCTAACCATCTCACTCCTCATCGCTTGATTAATGCAGCGCCATGCAAACGAACCTTCTCACTTCCGCATGCATGCAGGGGATATTAATGTCCTTGGTTGCTAACCCCATCAATTTTGCCTCGATTAGTGTTAGTGGCCCTTTGCAAATTGTAATTTTGATATACTGGCCTTGTGTACAAAAAAATGGAGGTAGTAACTATATTTGAATTCCTTGCCCATTGCGGTGACGTCGACGACTTTTTTTTTGTGGTTTGGCGAAGTGCGTTCGACGGAGAACACCATTGAGGGAGACCACGGTAAGTCGTTCGCAAGTGCCGCCTGCAAGCCGAGACAACCGCCTTATTTGCATCCAGGAAGTCCTTTACTAGTACTACTACTAGGAGTACTAGTGCGGTGAGATGGTTTCTCGAAGAAGACGATGGAGAAGCGGAGTCAGCGAAGAGTGAAATGATGGTTGCTTCATCCGTGCTTTGTGATTTGACGCCTCACTGCTTTGTGATTTGTGATAGAAGGGACAGGGGAGTAGACTCTGTGCTCTATACTGTACTACATGCGTCCAAGCATGGGAGAAAGAGGAGAGACGTTGCATTTTTCTATTCCTTCAATCAATCAATCAGGGAGCTTCGGTTCCATCTTGTTGGCTTTGGCAACACCGTCCACAATGGTTCCCACGATGCCAAAAGCTATTTTCACATTTGGCTACACATTGTGGATGCCCTTAACCGTACCACTTGGTTTTGCTCATGTGTGCTATCTATACAAATCTCAATTATATTGATCTAAAAAATTATAGAATCAAAGATTAGTAAAAAGGAGGTGATTTTGCCGCGCGGATGGCGGGGGAGGTTTCTTATTTTCGGAGGACGTTGTCCTGGCGGTTTGCTAACATGCGGTCCCATGTGTTAGTGCTTTACCATCCTGATCCGCATCCCACATGAGGCAGAACAACGGCAGAAGCAACACAGGGTTAAGTTGAAGAAGATGAGGGAGAAGCGGATTCAGCAAAGAGTGAAATGATGGTTGCTTCGTCCCTCCAACTTCTTTTTTTAGCATTATTACTTCATCCCTCCAACTTAACTGCGGGAAAGGTGCAGCTTTGTGATTTGACGCCTCATTGCTCATTACTATGCCGGCGCGATGACTGGGGTGCTTCACCCCGGCTGCTCTGCACTGTATTCCGGTATGGCACGTGGACCCGATAGCTTGATGTCCCACATGTCGGCGAAAGGGACTAGAAGATTTATGAAAGCGAGTGATCCACTCTTACGACGGAGGAGTAGATGACACGACGGCCCAGTGAACTGTCACTTGTACTGTATAGTACTATAGTTTTTCTGTTTCGCACGATCCATCGATACAAACCCGATTAAACAGGAAAGGGCGGGATTTTTACCGCGCGGTAGATGATACTGGCCATACATTTCAAAGGCAATTTTAATGTATGCAAACTGAATAATTATAAGTAACAATATGATATCTAGTAAAACTAAAAACACATATGATTTATTGTGTTAGAGTGTAGTAGTAGTGTTGTATTGCATAGTTGTTAGATGTAAAATGCGAGAACGTGTAGAGATGTAGTTTTGGAGGGCCTACAGAGAGAAAATCGTAATACGGTCCCCGAACTTCAGAATAAGCTGATTACGGTCACTATATACGTTTTGCGATGATTATCCGGTCACTTGCTCACAGTTCAGCATCGGATTGCACTCTGTTGACCGGGCAAATAGTCTGAGTGGTGCCATGTTGACTAGCTAAATTGACCACGTTCCTTGTGGATCCCACCTGTCAGTTCACATAGGGAAAAGGTCAGATAAACACAAATTTATGCAAGCGCGACAATGCTCCAACCCGTGTGCGGGAATCACTTGGTTGTGTATGTGTCTGTCAGGGCCTAATGTGTGCGCATGCACGTGTAGGTTGAGCACTTGAGCATGAGAGTGTGTGTTGGTCGTGTGGTGTATTGGTGTGTGCATGCATGCGTGCGTGTGTGCGTGTGAGTGTTGCATGCGTGCGTGGCTGCGTGTGTACGTGTGAGTGTTGCGTCCGTGCATGGGTGCATGTGTTTGTGTTAGTGTTGCGTGGATGGAGTTTGTGTGCATGCGTGCGTGTCTGTATAATCACCACACCAGCTCCTGTGTGTTGAAACAGACGACTCAGCATACCAATACAAGGCCACCTTGTCCGTTATGCCCGCGGTCATGACTTCGAACCACCGTCAAAATATTTTTTTGTCGTTTGTTTTATTCTTACTAGCAAGATGCCCGTGCGTTGCACGTAACATCAAGATGCATTTGTATGACTTGTTTATCTTGTGAGAGAAAAGGATGAACGAGGGAAGGCCTTATTTGCAAATGTGGAGAGGTGTGTGGGTACCTTATTGCAAAAGTGCCATAGTTTCTTTCCTATCCGTTAGATATAAATCGGACGGCCTATATTGCAGGATGGCAGGCACACCATCATCACCAACTCTGTTTTTTATAAGAGTGTATTTTATATTTTATGTATTTTGTAATAGTGTAGATGTAGAGTAGATACAAGTCGACAGGTGGGCACGATGGTAGTGAGATAATGTGATGCAACACTAGAGGTGCCACGTGGAGCGTTTAACTGGTCAACTAGTCATGTCATGAGCAAATACAAAGTTGTACGGTGAGCCCGTGACTGTATAATAACCACTAAACGTAAACGGTGACCATAATGAGTGGATTATGAAGTCCAATGTATGTATCGTGCTTTCGCTTCAAATACAATGATCGTCATTGCATATATCACGAGAGAAAGATGAAACACGCGTGAATTTTCTGGGGGCTTACTTTTAGAGGACCTGGAGATAGTTTTGTGTGCATACATGAAAGGGGCGTACAGGGGGGGTATGCGATGGAGAGAGATATGCTCTTTGTTTCTTTTTATTATGACTAACTTTGTATATACTATAAAAATATAAAAATTCACAGTGCGAAATAAATATCATTGTGGGCACCATGCAATGCAAATTAGCGTTCGTACTCCTCCATATAACTTTGTAATGTTGTATATATGTAGAAACTCTAAAATAATTTTTTGGCCACACTTTATTCAAAAGGAATGTTGTATGCGAAATAAACGTGAAGAGAGGGCTTTTTAGATCAATGGGGTACGTGATGGTTAATGTGTAGTTGATGCATTTGGCGGGGCCTAGAGAGGTATGTGTGTGTATTACGTATTTGGGAGAGGCATGGATAGAGGGGCCGACGGGGGGGGGCGTGGGAGAGATAGCACGAGAAATGAGAGTGGTCTTGACAGAGAGAGACGAATATGATGGAGATGATGGAGAGCGAATCGCCTCCTCCTAATTCCCCGCCTCATAAGGAAGACGACCCTGAGGTGTCGTCCCAGAGGATCTCTCCTGATCTGCAAAGACTAGAAGGTAACACTTTGGCCCCCCGAAGTTCGTGGTTCTCAGCTCCTAGAGAGACCAACAGAGAAGGCCCCAGACTGTCTGTTATACAACCAGACACGTTGGAGGGTCTTTTGCGGCAAGCAGCTATCTCAGAGGCATACCGTACCTTAATGGGTACGGTGGTCGAGAGGATTTCATCCTTGAAAAGCAGGTTGGATGAGGCTTTTACGATCCTGCTAAGAGGCTTCGAGGTACGCAAAGTGATATTTTTGAATGTACCATAAACACTAGGTACGCTTTGTATAGACAGTACCCATGAGACTCTGGTTGCCATCCGCACGAGGCGAGCAGAGGATCATAGTCTCAGGTAATGAGAGCACTGATTATGTAAGCAGGCAGCTGCAGACCCGGCGGGTGACCGGACTGCTGAATTTGCCGAACTAAGGCGGCAACTTGACGTGGCGGATGCAGACATCACGCTTGTGAACAAGCGGCTTGACGAGGCGCAGGGTATGTATATTTGGGTGGTCAGCAAATATTAATAATAGCATGATGCTAGGATTTATAATATGCTTTGACTGTAGATGGAGCTGCCGCCATGGAGACCCTTCGAGCAAAGCTTGCCCGGGCCAAGGAGCAAGCCAGGAGAAGCGATGCAGCTTCCATGAAGGCAGCTGAAGAATTAGAAGCCGAACGGGCTGCTCATCTCCAAAGTGAGGATAAGATACCCAACATAGCTCTTGATCTACAAAATGCCTCAAACCGATATGAGCTTCTCGAAAGGGAAAACCAAACGAAAATGGCTCACCTAGAGAAGGCCTTACAAGCAGCAAAGGACACTCGCTCTAAGATTAGAGCGGCTCGGGAGGAGCTTCAGCAAGCTGGCGATATCGCGGCTGGGAAGCCCTTTTTATTGCGAACAAAGTTCGGCGATCCGAAGTATGCCCCTCTTGACCAATTGAGGAGTTCTTCAGACACGTACTTGGATTTGGCAAAGAGTGCTGCTGACGCGACGTAGTATTTCAAGGATCGAGAAGATCATAAGGTGGAAAGATTGTTTTGTTCGCAGTTCAGTGCTCCAAAGTGTCTGCTGCTGTTGAATGAGCAAATGGTCAAGTGGGCCAAGCTCCATAGGTTGTCCAGGCTTGCCATGAAGGCTGTCGTGGATCATCTGTGGCCGAAGGAACCAAGTCCGGACAGTTATTTTGGTTTGGTGCAACGATTTATTCGTGATGTGCCGCATATCAACGCCGTCAAGGGGTCGGCATGCATAGAGGGTGCACGGATGGCCCTTGCCCATGTTAAGACATATTGGGCAAAGATGGAGGCCACCGATATTGCAACCAGGGGTCCGCCCGGGGGTCAGGACTCGCCCGAGCACTATTTTGAAGAAGTCCTAGAAGGTGCCCGTTTAATAGAGGCTCAGTGCTCAAAGAGTACCATGTTCTAGTGACATGTATCTTGATTGTAAAAAAAATGCTTTTGATAATAAAGGCTATATTTATACTTTCGCCTGTAAAGTATTATAGTGCCTCCTATGCGGCCGCTTATGCATATATGTATTTATAACCTGAAAGTTTACAGTCATCGGCTTCAGACCCCTCGCATGTGATGTGGGGGTGTTCGGCAAAGCGCGTAATCACACTTGATCCAACGTCTTGGTCCATTAAGGAGGTGGTAGCATGGCGAACGAGGCAATCGGACTATATAGCTTTAAAAATTTCACTTAGCCATATGAGTTTAACCGTGGGGCTACTATATAGCCCCTGGTATGTCCACGCTCATCCGAATATGGTGCATGTACATACGTGACCAGGAAACCGGTCCTTCGTTAATGCGAAGGAATCGCGAAGATTCCGCTGAGTCATCGAGTGGTTGACCAGTCTCTCACTTTATCATGACAATCAGTTTTCGGCTTTCTCTACTGAGTTGCTCATCCAGATGAACCAGGGCACAATCGCAATAGTTCTCCCAGTGCCACGTTAGCCGATAGAGCAGAATGTAAGGTAGCAAAACACGGGAGCCGGGCAAACCCAACTATTGACCAAAGACATGATTCGGAGCTGATGCATATAAGGCTGAACTCGCGATGCTAAACACTACCTAAGGTATTCGGACTTGACAGCATATACTGGGCTGAGTACCGCCCTCGATAATGAGCCCTGAAATTTCGGGTACGTGCATTAATCCGGCGTGACGAAAGAGCGGCTGTGGTGAGGGCATAAATCCCAAAAACACGTTGGTTGCTGCCCTCGTAACGTCTATTAAAGATTAACGAATCATAATCTTGCCAATAACGCCAGTATCCCTTTTGGTTATTTTAAGTGCCAGGAGGGTGTGAGGCAACAAGAGACAAGAAAAAAAGGTTTATGCAGGGTCTTAATCTAAAAAGAAACCTCAGAGCGGCGCCCTGCTGCACGTCTGTGTCTTTGTCTCTGTTGTGCCCCATCCTGGAAGGGTGTAGCACGATGGTTGTCTGTAAAGAAAAATAAACAAAACCCAGGTGAAGGAATTTGGTGTGACTGTCGGTGTCCTGGACTAGGGGGTACTCACCATGTCATCTCCCGATCAATTAGATTGGGCTCGGATACAGTCCGGCGTTGGAGCTCGGATACATTCCGGCGTTGGAGCTCGGAAGCAGTCTGGTGTTGGTGCTTGGCTGCAAAAGATACCTCGAATGCAGTCCGGCGTTGGGGCTCGGATGCAAGAGGGCACAGCCGCACGGGAACATCTTCAAACCCAAGGTGTGGCATAAAAATAACAAGGCATTGATAAAGGCCGGAAACATAAAGGCTCTCCTCGGATACCCGATGTGTAAACTCTTCGGATGCACTTCGGCGATCCTCAAGATCGAAGATGAGAAGATTTGTTGAACTAGTTTTCAAGACCGATGACCGAAGATGGAGAATAGTTCGGAAGAATCGAGGAGCGTCCCAAATTTCAAAACCGGTTCAGGGGGCTACTATCGGTGTCCTAGACTAGGGGGTACTCACCACATCGTCTCCTGATAAGTTATATTGGGCCAAGGACCCCCATGGCCGTATACTCATGGGCCAGTTTCGACAGCTGCCGCATACAAGGAAGATTCCACAAGACTTGGTGATCAAGACAAGGACTCCTCCCAACCGGTGTATTCGGCTAGGACTCTTGTTATCATAGGCCTCTGGTGCATTATATATACCGAGGCCAGGCAAGTCGATAGATATATACAATAATCATAATCATAGGCTAGCTTCTAGGGTTTAGCATCTACGATCTCATGGTAGATCAACTCTTGTATTACTCATATCATCAAGATCAACCAAGCAGGAAGTAGGGTAGTACCTCCATCGAGAGGGCCCGAACCTGGGTAAACTTGGTGTCCCCCGCCTCCTGTTACCATTAGCATTAGATGCATAGTTCGGGACCCCCACCCGATATCCGTCAGTTTTGACACCGACATTGGTGCTTTCATTGAGAGTTCCGTTGTGTGATCGGCAAAAGGATCAATGGCTCGACTGCAGATCAACTGCGACGTCAGCTTCTTCGTCACTGGCTCGACTGGTCAACTTGGCTAGACCGAGGAATGCGCCCTACCTCTGATCGTCATGTTCGAATGAGGGTATTCATCAACATCAACTCCGATCTCTATCAAGATCATATAGGAATCGTCCATGGAGTTCGAGGGCTCAACGTCAACATTGCCCTCGGGCGACCGTGCTATTTTTCCGGACAGGAAAATTGTATACGCCGCCACCGCCTCCTCAACTGTCGTTTTAAAAATTGCTTCAGTGGAATCATGCGGAATTGAGTCTACAACAACCCTGGAAAATTTCGTCGAGTTCCGAAGATCCAACCGGAGCCCTGTCAAATCTAGACGGGAATCTGGACTAGTCTAGGGCGTGGTCTCCAGAGCCCAGCTCGGAGGTCCTTCGGAAGATCCAACCGTGCATCTGCTGCGGAATTCCCATATATACCACCCCTCACAATTTCATCTCGATCCGACCATCCAAACTCCGGGAACCTTCTGATTAGCACATCACTTTTCAGATTTGTTTTCTACGCGAGAAGGAATCCGATTTGAATTCATCTTTTTTATGAACAGGATTTCAGACATCCTTTTTGAAGGAAGTTTTCTATGGGGTATTGTGTTTTGTTCCCGAACACATCCCGCTAATTTTAAAGTCTTTTCCAATATGAGCTTCACCATCGCGCCGGTATCAAACCAGCCCAGCAATATTGCTCTACGGCTGCCGACCTACGCTAGATACGTCATCGCGTTATTGAGCCAAGCTCAACTTCTTCGGATCATCGTCTCGGCAAGCCGAGCAACAGTTCTGCATCGCGAAGGATAAATCATCACCAACATCACCGCCCCACGGATTACACGAAGCGGGCGCACCGGCATCACCGCACGGTCACTTCATCAAGCCAGCATTGACCACGTCACAAGTTACAACCTGCATCGGCATGGCCGAACCGTTGCTTCATTGAGCCGATGTCCACCAGGCCGAACTACTTCAACACCTCTGCTGACATGGCAGCTGCAACATCTCCTCACTGACCTGCTCCGTCTCCTCGTCTAGACCGAGGTCTTCGTCATCTCTTCATCGACCTACTCAGGAGACTTCAGCGTCATCTATCGACGAACTTCGTCACGTTAGCTGGACTGGGGGCTTAGCCTCGGCAAGCCAGCCTTTGCCAGCATCACCGTGCCGCCGCTCCATCACTCACCAGGAAATGGGTCTGTGGATCAAGTCCCAATTTTGGGAGTAACCTTTTTCAGATTGCTACAACAGATAAACTAGGTACTATTAATGCTAGTAATTTTTTCTTGCTTGGAGTGGTTTGTTCCATCATCTGTATAGAGGTCTGCCAAGTGATGGCCGCATTAACGATGGTTGCATGACGGTTCGGTCTGTTTCCCGTCCATAGTTCGGCAAACGCCGCATCTAGAGCCCCGACCACCTGCAAATTCAGGCTTTGTCACGCCTTCACTGCGTCACGCCAACGCCCTGCATCGACATTGGCTTCGGCGCCAGGCCACATTTCTTTAAATAATTTTTTTTGCGTAAAGCAATTATGCAAGAATTATATATATATATATATATATTTCCTGGACCGAACTATTTTATGTGTGCAGGTAATTGATTTTGATGGCGTTACGCGGTCACTGCTCCGGAGTGCCGAACTCCTTGCTCGGACACCTCGGCTATGTTGAGGACTGCGAATCTTGTCGGATTTGTCAAAGATCAATGGGCGTCTTCGTCCCGCCAAAATCCTGAATCGTGTCATCAACACCGAGCACATTAACCAGCTAAGTCACTTTCATGCTCAAAGACTTTCTGTATTAAATTTCAGGGGAGAAAGCCGAAAACTTATTGTCACAATAAGCATAAACTGGTCAGAGATCTAATGACTATGTTAAATGACAGGCCGTTCATAACATGGGCCGAAGTGTTTACGGCTTGACCTCGGCGGTCGCCAAACACTAACCGGGGGCTCATAGCTAGCTTCCCCAGTTTAAAGCTCCTATGACTAAGTGAAATTTATAAAGCCCGCATATCTTATTGCCTCGTTTCCACTAACACAACCACCTTCGGGCACCGAGACATCGGCTAAGGGTTGTCTTGTTATTGTGGAAACACCATGTGTAGTATCTAAAAAGGGGTAGAAGCCGACGATGGGCCACTTTCAACTGATAAATGGTCGCAACGGAGTAAAAATAAACATATGATCGGCATTTTCATTTAATATACAAGGGTCGCCTTCCGTAGTCATTGTTATAAAGCCATAAATATGCATCAATTTGACTTAAGATTTTTTGCCAAGCTGGGTTGCCTGGCTCCTGTGCTTACTGATACGTCCATCTTGCATCATGCTTTTATATCAATATTTATTCCATTATGGGCTGTTATTACACATTATATCTCAATACTTATGGCTATTCTCTCTTATTTTACAAGGTTTATGAAAGGGCAACTATCCCTAGGTAGTTTTGGTAATTCCTAACAACATATAGCTCATTGAGCTAATACTATTCCGAGACTAATATTTCAGGAAAGCTCAATGATTGGCATGGCATGGATGAGAAAAGTGGATCCCTCATAAGGCTAAGGATAAAAGGATTGCCTCAAGCTTCAAGCTCAAGACTCTTGATTTTATATTTTAGTGATCCAAGATCACATTGAGTTTATAGGAAAATCCAATACTATCAAGGAGGGATGAGGTGTTGCTTAATGAGTTTCTTGCTTCATAGTGCTTAGTGATATGCTTCAAAACCCTCAACTACTTTCCCACATCCACATATGACCATTGTTGAGGAAATCGTTAACTGGTAGCTGCTCGGTTGGCTGACGGGTAGGGGATTAATAGGCTAATCGGGACGTTAATCGGCCATTTAATCAATTACTCGAGCGATTAATTGGTTAAACGGCTACTCGGTGACCCTACGAGTACGAATTAATCGGCAAGTTAACTGGTTAATCGGATGAATTCTTGAATAGGGCATATGACTTAGACCTAAAGTCCAACTCGGCCCCACCGATTCTTTCTATCCATTGCCACCGAGTTCAGATGCTATAGCCACAGCCACAAACCCTAGGCAAATCGGTCTCACCGATAGGGATCTCGGTCTCACCGAGATGGGATTGTAATCTCTCTATTTCCTTTCTTAACGTTTCGGTACTACCGAGATGAGCGATCGGTCCCACCGAGATTCTAATGTAAACTCTCTATTTCCTTTTCGTAACATTTCGGTCTCACCGAAATGAGCGAACCGGTCCCACCGAGTTTACCTGGCCAACTCTCTGGTGAGCTTATTACCAAAATCCGTCTCACCGAGTTTGTGTAATCGGTCTCACCGAGATTACGTTATGCCCTAACCCTAACCATACCGGTCCTACCGAGTTGCATATCGGTCCCACTAAAAACCCTAACGGTCACTAGGTTTACTAAATCGGTGTGACCGAGTTTGTTGATTCGATCCCACCGAGATTGGTAAATTGTGTGTAATGGTTAGATTTTGTCTGGAGGCTATATATACCCGTCCACCTCCTCTTCATTCGTGGAGAGAGCTATCAGAACAAACATACACTTCCAACTTACCATTTCTGAGAGAGAACCACCTACTCATGTGTTGAGACCAAGATATTCCAGTCCTACCATATGAATCTTGATCTCTAGCCTTCCCCAAGTTGCTTTCCACTCAAATCTTCTTTCTACCAAATTCAAATCCCGTGAGAGAGAGTTGAGTGTTGGGGAGACTATCATTTGAAGCACAAGAGGAAGGAGTTCATCATCAACACACCATTTGTTACTTCTTGGAGAGTGGTGTCTCCTAGATTGGCTAGGTGTCACTTGGGAGCCTCCGACAAGATTGTGGAGTTGAACCAAGGAGTTTGTAAGGGCAAGGAGATCGCCTACTTCATGAAGATCTACCGCTAGTTAGGCAAGTCCTTCGTGGGCGATGGCCATGGTGGGATAGACAAGGTTGCTTCTTCGTGGACCCTTCTTGGGTGGAGCCCTCCGTGGACTCGCGCAACCGTTACCCTTCGTGGGTTGAAGTCTCCATCAACGTGGATGTACGATAGCACCACCTATCGTGTGACAACCTGATTTTTGGCCCATTCTTTTTCCTTTTGTTTTTCAAGGTTTTTGCCTGAGTTTTCTTTTTCCGTGGCTTAGTGGTCTGGAAACTGAGGAAGATGCCCTATTCTTTGCTTCCAAAGTGGCTTGTCATTCCCAAATCTTTTCCTAGATCCTGTCATTTCCATCCTAGCCCAAATCCCAATATTCTTTTTATTGGCAATATTCCTTTTCTATTAAAGGAATAACTCCAATTGCCCTAGGTTGTGAAGAAACCTATATTTCCTTCACTCCAAAAATTCCCAAATAATTCTCATAAATTGTTTGGGTCATATATTGATCAAATATTGCAAAACTTTTCACTGCCATGTTCAAAAATAATTCTCCAATAATTCCTTTTCAATTTTGTCCTTTGTGGCAGGTTGTGAAGGAAGTGTTATTTTCCTTTTCCCATTTGACCTCAACCTTTTTGGACATCTTTTCATGTTCAAATAATTGCCTTGTGCCAAAGCTAAACTTTATTTGCCTAGCCAATCTTCCTCGGTGATTTTTTCAAAGTTCCTGTCTGAGGGAATGCATTGTGAAGGAAGTACTAGCTAGGAGTAGCCAAATGAGTTGAACTTTTGCACACTTCTTAATGTGCTCATAGTAACCACTTCAACCCATTTGCAGCCCCATCCAATTATCTATGTGAGCACAGGAGCCAATATTTTATTCTGGCAATATTTTTAGGTTGTGAAGCAAGTATATTTTATATTGATTCAAAAATCCTCATATATTATCAAATAATTCTTATGCCCAAAAAACATCTCTCCACCCATTTTGGCATCATTTCATTGAGCCATTTGACCACCATAATTATTCCAAGTTTCTGTCCAGAGGAGATGTTTGTGAAGCAAGTACCATGTTGGCTTTGCCAAATGGAATGATACTTGGTGAGCATCATCATATGACCATATGACTAAGATTTGCCCAATATTAGCCCAAGTTGACACTCCATGCGAGTGCACCATCCTGATCTTCATTTCTGGCCCAAGTATGCAGTTGTGAAGTAACTGCAGTAAATCTTGATCCTTTTACCCTCAAACTCCCCAGGATCATAGTCCTTCCTAGCCTAAACACACTAGACAACTTGTTTGCCTTCAAGTAATTCCCTGTTGATCACATTGAGCTGGTAGAGTTTACTGCAGTAAACTTCAGAGCTCACTAAGTATTTAACCCTAGCTGTTTTCACCAAGTTACCACCTCAGATCAAACCTACTTTGGATGGACTATCAGCTAGACAACGTTTTAGGTGTTGTAGAGCATTGAATGCCCATGTTCACGTGGTGACCATGCCGCTGGCATGCCTGTTGGCGTGCTTTGTGTGCAGTGGCCACGTCTAGAGTGCTGTTTGTGCTGGACCCCCTCCTCCTCTCTTCGTCTTAGAGCTCGCGAGCATGTCCCTTGGCTTCCTCTCGTCGTCGCCATTCTCTGATACGTCTCCGTCATATCTACTTTTCCAAACACTTGTGCCCTTGTTTTGGACTCTAACTTGTATGATTTGAATGGAACTAACCCGGACTGACGCTGTTTTCAGCAGAATTGCCATGGTGTTGTTTTATCGAAATGTTTGGTCCCTTAAGGAGGTGTCCAGCATAGCGAACAAGGAAATCAGACTATGCGGCTTTATAGCTTTCACTTAGCCATAGAAGACTATCATTTTAAATTTCGGCGAAGCCCCTAGAATCCGGAAGGCCGAATTGGGGCGCTATACACGCCTATATCGGACAAAGCCGAATTAACGCCCAAAGCGGAAAAATATTTAAGGATTTTAAGACCTCTCGAATAGTGACCAGTCTCTCGCCACATCATGTCGGACGGTTTTGTGCTTTCTCTATTGAGGTGCTCATCCGGAAGAACCAGGACACAATCGCAGTAGTTCTCCCTGTGCTACCTTAGCCGAATTAACGGAACGTAAGGCACCAAAACAAGGGAGCCGGGCTATCCCAACTGTAACCCAAAACATGATTCGGAGCCGATGCATATAATGCTATAAGTTCGGGGTGTCGCACTGTTGAAAGTGTTCGGACTTGACTTGTCGTATTATGGGGTGCCATAAGAAGGCCCTGGCAAACTAAGGGTACCAAAGTGTACGGATGCAAAATTAAATAGACATTTATAAAAATGCTTAAATAAGATTAGGTGTATAATACGTTTAGGTGTATGTTTACAATGTATGCACTAAGCGGAGACAAATAGGATTATTTGACATATCCTATCCAGGGGCAGGCTACGTACAGATAGATAAAGCGGGAACAACAATCGTAAATAGATTCCACCTGGGTGTTTCCTGCTGTGCCCAAAGCCTATTGCCTCCTGGGTTTCCTCTCCTATGGGTCAGATAATCCGGGTCTTCTGGAGAAGCTGCACTAAAGCGATGTCCTTAAGGGTAAAAGGAAAGGTTATGAAGCAATACCGTATTGTTGACTGAGCCACTGCTACGCCTCCGCCTGTGCCCATTGTATTTTGAGTGCGTAATTGTGTACGCGTGTCACGAATGCTGCTTGGGTGGGATTTGGGCGGGGGCTGCTAGTCATGCTCTTGACGTGCCTGCTGATCCTGTTGCGGGGTGTTCCGCCCTTGCTTGACGGAGCTTGAGGTTGTTGTCGCCGGATTGGTGGTTTGCCGGAGGAGGCCGCATTGTACTTCGGCCGCAAGGGCCGCAGTGTGTTGTTCTGTACGGAGAGAGCGGTCCATATTCCGTTAACTGTTATGACCCCGCGCGGGCCTGGCATCTTGAGCTTTAGGTATGCATTGTGTGGGACCACATTGAATCTGGCGAATGCGGTTCGTCTGAGCAGTGCGTGGTAACCACTGCGGAAAGGGACGATATCAAAGATTAGCTCTTCGCTTCGGAAGTTATCCGGAGATCCGAAGACCACTTCCAATGTTACAGAGCCCGTATAGTGGGCCTCTACTCCAGGAATGACACCCTTAAAGGTGGTTTTGGTGGGCTTAATCCTTGTAGGATCGATGCCCTTTTTACGCATGTCCTGATAAAGCAGGTTCAGGCTGCTTCTTACGTCCATAAGGACTCCTGTGAGGTGAAATCCATCTATAATTGGGTCTAAAACCAATGCGGCTGAGCCGCCGTGACGGATGCTAGTAGGATGATCCCTACGATCGAAGGTGATCGGACAAGTTGACCATGGGTTGAATTTGGGGACGACTGGCTCCATCGTGTATACGTCCCGTAGTGCTCGCTTCTGTTCCCGCTTGGGGATGTGGGTGGCTGTCACGACCGGGTTTTCCGGGTAATAAATTTCCAGAAAAGACCGTCGTGCTCATCAGCCCCAGGATTACTGTTAGCTGATGAGGCTCCAACTTGATACAGGAACTCCAAGCAAAAATACAAAATATGTAGTACAAGACCATTCTGGCCTGTGAGTACAACAAATGGTTTCTAGTGGTTGATGGCGGAAGCGGGTTGTGAAACATCTGTGTCTATGGGACTCCATTCCCCACGGGAACAGCTGACCAGGTTAAATTCCTATCTTCGCGAGGCTGCTATCTCCATTGAGTGGTTTCCGGGGCTGGCATCGCGTCGCTCCTCTCCGAGCAAGAAAAATCTGGCCAAGACAATAGCCAGGGACAAGCCAGTGAGTACTTTGAATGTACTCGCAAACATTATGAACACAGGTATAATATAACAATGATGTGCTGAAAAATATTTTATGCTCATGACGTCAGCCACAAAAGATAAGTAACTCTCGGATGCGTGCAAGCAAGTTATTTATAAAATTGCAATAACATGATAGTATAAAAGAAATTTATGAAATAAATAACAAGTAATGCCACAGTCGGGCGTCTGAGCGACGCCACATAAAGGGCTTTAAAAGAAATGCCACAGTCGGGCGTCTGAGCGACGCCACATAAAGGGCTTTAAAAGAAATGCCACAGTCGGGCGTCTGGGCGACACCACATAAAGGGCTTTAAAAGAAATGCCACAGTCGGGCGTCTGGGCGATGCCACATAAAGGGCTTTAAAAGAAATGCCACAGTCGGGCGTCTGAGCGACGCCACATAAAGGGCTTTAAAAGAAATGCCACAGTCGGGCGTCTGGGCGACGCCACATAAAGGGCTTTAAAAGGAATGCCACAGTCGGGCGTCTGGGCGACGCCACATAAAGGGCTTTAAAAGAAACAATCATAGTGAATATCCCGGAGGTAGAACCATCCCAGAGATACACGATAATAACAATAATATCATGGGTTTAGTCAACAATAATAATAATCATAGTTATCACCAGTCACAAGTAGTAATTCCATTTCTGGATTAACAGTTTCACCTCCGAAGACCGACACTAAGACCGATACTTGACCCATCCCAGACTGTAATCCTTAACCATGGACACGGCTATTCGAATAGGTTTATTCTCTGCAGAGGGTGTACTCTTTACCCACGAGTAACGGATTTCTTTAGTCCACCGGGACTAATTCCGTCTACGGTCTTTTTGTTGAAAACACACCTAACTTGCACACACCAGCTTATCTCACACGTGTCTGGAATCACCCACGACACCTGTTAAGCAAACTCTAAGTGGGAAGGCTACAACCTCGCGTAGCATGGGATCAAATTTATATCGCGCGCTCTAAGGGGTGGCCTCCCCTCTCGGTCCCAACCGGAAACACCCATGCCCCCGGACCAGGTGGCCTGCCTACCAGTTACAACCGGTATCTTCCACCATGGCCTCTCTGTACGGTGTGTGCTAGAAAGAGGTTGACAACTTACTGAACCGTACTCTACTTGCTGTAGAGACGAGTGGTAGTACGAAACAAGTATGGGGGTTACTGGAACAAGACTCGATCTACGGTCGACTCAGGAGGTTCAGGTATTCCCTGCATGATTAGTATAACAAATATATTTCATCAAACAAAGTCACCACTCATATCACCTTACCATGCCATACCAGACAGAACCGTCCCGACGGAGACCGGCGACAAACTCATACCTACCCAAGGCAGAGGTTTTCCCGGTTTCCTGCCGGTATGCATGCAAAGCTCATGAGGGTGATTATCATCACAAGTGTGTCCATTACCAACAGCATGGAAATCAATAACATGCACCCATGCATATGATCATATCACATGAAATAACAAGTCCTTCGAAATGTGGCGGTGTTATAAATGCATCAATGATCACACCAAAATATTATGCCGGGATTCAGAATGCTTGCCTTCAATGTGTGGAAAGGCAGGGTGCTCTCCAAGCTTTTGAAAGTTTCTTCTCTCTCCCAAAAATCCTATTTGAAAATACATTTGAATTAACACATATTTCAAAAACAGAACCAAAAAGTTGTTTGAAATTTTTCAAATAAATCTTAAAATAAACTAGATCAAATTTGAAGAAGGTAGGAAAAAGAATCAACTCATTTGGACTTATATTTAAAAAGTTAGAGCCAGTCAAAAATTTGGTCAAAATCTGTTTTTAAATAAAACAGAAAAAGAAAAGGTTTCGGAGGGGAATACGCTTTCGGAGCGGGGAAAGCGTACTAGGGATAATACGCCTTCACTTAATCTCACGTGGACAGCGCGGGGTGTCGCTGACAGTGGGCCCGCCTGGCCCACTGGGCATGTTTGACCAGTCGCCGCGCGTCGTCTCCCTCCTCTGTCCGAGCGGAGCGGGGCTCCGGCGATCGTCGCCGGCGTTTGGCTGCTCCTCGCGGGCTCCAGAGGGTAGGGATGGATCCGTACGGCTGGGGCGGTTCTCCCGGTGGTCGAGGGGTTGCTGGGGAAGGAGTAAATCACCGGCGGCGAGCTCCGCGGCGGAGGGAAGCTTCGGTGACAAAGTGAGTTTGTGGTGGCGACGGCTCCCGATCAAAATCAAGCAGGGGAACAAGTTCACGGGAGGATGAGATGGTTCCTGGTGAAGAGAACGGAGAGGGGGAAGCTCTGGTTGCGCCGAATAGAGCCGGGAGGCGGAGGTGGCCGAACTGACCGGAGAGGTTGAAGAAGACCTGCTCCCTTCCAATTGGTGGCGATGGGGGCGCTAGTGAGACGGCATGAGGCTACCTGAGGGCTTGGAGATGCTCGGGGCTTCCCTTTTATAGCGTGGCAAGGCGGTTCCGCGGCGGCCGTGGATAAGCTCTCCGGCGAACCGACGTTCTGTAGCTAGGGCGACGTGGCGGCGACGAGGGCTAGCAGACACGCTTGCGGATGAGCTCGCACTGCTCCAAGGGCCAGGTGGCGAGCGGGCGAGGCTTGAGCGGCGCTGAATGGCGCAAGGCTGTCGGGCGGCGGCGGCAGCTAGCGCTTGGCCTGCCGGGCACGGCGGGGGCTGCTTGGCGCGTAGCGGAGAGAAAGGGAGTGCGCGGCAAGGTTCTGCAGAGCGGGCCAAAGCCGTGGGGGCCAGCGTGTCGGCTCGGGCGCGCGGCTGCAATACGTGCGGTCTGGGCGCGTCCAGTGCACGCACTGAGTGTGCTCGACGAAATGCCAGAGCATGCTAGAGGTCGCGGTTGAGGCTGGCAAATAACAGACCCATGTTAGGAGCAACTGGAATCCTAGTGGACATGCTGGTTTGATCAGAGGTGCAAGTTCACAGTGCAATGCCAAAACTCATGTCAAAACTGGTCATGCTCTCCAGGTGTTTGACAAAATGCCACATGCACTTAGGCAGGTCTTGGGGTGGCCAAAAATTCCAGATGGGGGTCTCTTTAGATGAAAAAGAGAGTGGTGAGGTTAGTTGGACAAAAGGGGAAACTTGCTAGTGCAAGTTTTACAAAACCCCAATTCTGGACAGGAAATAAATAGCATTATTCCATGAACCAAAAATGATCTAAATGGTGCATGCTCCTGGACTTAAGGGTTTAACATGAGGGACTACAAGTAGGAGAAATAATTAAGGGTATAGGAGCAACTAAAATGGTGGTTGCTGTACAAATCCTCAAGTTGGTCCAGAATGGAAATGAGGTTGATTCACTCAATATTTTCAAAGAACAACCCTGGATTTTTGCACAAAGTGGAATAATATGTTCCTACTGACCTCCCCTAATTTTGGTAGGAGTATTAAAGAAATATTTAAATAGGTTGTAGTGCAAAATGCACTCTGGACCAGAGAAGAAAAACTGAGTGCAGGGCTCAAAATATTTCATGAATGAAATATATTTTTGCATAATAGAGATTTAAAAACATCACATGACATCTCCAAATTTTTATGGGAATTTTAAGTGAATCTATCAAATGGTTGTAGTTCAAATATGGTCAATTAACATTGAAAACCCATTTTCAAGAAGATAAAGATCAAGCAACTTAATTTAGTTAATTAGTTATACTGATAAAAGGAAAGTTTTTCTTGAGAGGTTAAACAAGTCCAATAACGTATTTGAAAAGTTTTCCTTTTGGAAAAACTCATCATAACAGGGAAGGAAATGATTTAAAAATCAAACTGGAGCTCAAAAATTCAAAGTTTTAAATCCTGACAAAATTTTAATTTAATAAAACAAGGCCAAATTTTTGGGGTGTCACAATACTATCCCCCTTAAGAAAAATCTCGTCCTCGAGATTTGCTAAAAGTGGTGTTAAGAGAATAATTACGCAATAAAGACGTGGCTACAGTGAGAGGGCAATAAGTGGTGAAAAACCACAGTGTGAAAACTGGTGCCGCGTGGAAAAGTCCACGGTTCGTGACAAAAACGGGTGATTTCTATGCTGGATATAAATTTAGAAGAACTTCTAAATTTAAATATACGCTGGTCGTACCCGAGAGCACAGTGCTCTCTCTGGCCGACAGGTGGACCTGGGGTCCACTGTCAGTCTCCTCTTCTTCTCCCTCTGACCCTTTCTTCTTCCTCTCTCCCGCGCGCTTTCTCCACCGGCGACGCCTAGTGTGTAGGGCATCTAGGCCGTACCGCGGTAGTGCGCGGAGTGCTAGCTGCCGGTGCAGCGTGCACTCACCTCGCGGGCCAGCGTGCTGTCGGCACTGCTCGCGGATTCGACTCCGAACACCGGCGATCGGCGACGAGCGGTGTTGGTGGACTTCGCCCACCGTACACCGAGCTCGAGCTATAAAAACGGCTGGGGTGCCTCTCTCTTCCTCCTTACACCTGGCCTCACTTCTCCTCCTCCTTATTTCTCCGCTACTGCTTACAGGAGCTCGGTCGAGGCTCTAATGGCGGAGGCGATGCCGGACTGGTTTGTGATCCTGATATGCGGAGGGCTGGCGACACTGCTGGGGCTCTCTGTGCTCCTGTGCGCGATGATCTTCGATGAGTATCGCGATGCTGCTGCTCGGGTGTTGGCTTTCCGCGGTGATGGTGATCATGAGGAGTAGATGGAGGGTGCCGGGTGCTAACTGTAGTTAAGGGGGGGGGTGATTAGCTGGATGTAACACCGTTGCAAGGTTTTGCAAACAGTGTATATGTCCGAATGATTATGGTTGTGAGTCTGCTGCGTGGTGCTGTGTGAAATTAATTAATCCATGTCGTGAGAAAGTGTAGATGTAGCAACTCAGAGAAAAGAAAATCTCACTCCAGGGTTTTGCGAGGGGAAAACAGTTACTTTAAAGGAGCGTAAACCACAACAAAACTACACACATGAGCAGAAGCCAAATAATTAACTTGCCGTACAAACTCAGGGTATCACACATAAGTCACATACATAAATAAATGCTGCAAGGAACAAATACAATAGTGACGTCTAAAATGAAAACGGTAACTGGACGGGGTCCTGATAAAATGTCTCTGGTAAAGGAATACATTCCTCTTCTATTGGAGGAAGTGGATTGACCAGTCGATGAATGCGTCTCTCCGGGTCGGGTCTCAGTGGTCTGCCGATGGCAATCTGAGGATTTAAATCTGCGAGGCTCTGGAGATAATCCATCACTCGCTGGTTTAAATGCTCTTGAGCAATGATGTACTGGATAAGGTTGGCCAGAACTGGGTCTCTCTCAATCCGCCCACCGGGAAAAGACGTTATTTCTCCGGGTGCTGCACGACTTGGAAAGTAATAATATCCTCGTTCGCGGGCATAGGGTACTGCGGATCAAAGACGAGCAATTGCTTCTTTCGCAGCAGCTTCTATGGCCAAGTGTGGGGTTGGCATAGATTTCCCCACGAAGGAAACTTCTATTGGATCTTGGTTGGGGTCTACAGGAGGAATGTGTACTGCTGCCCAATATTCCGAGGTGGATGGGGTGATCCTTGATTTGAACAGCTCGTACTGGGGTGGCTGGGTAGAACCCATGGTACTGCGGGTAAAATCCCACAATATTTTGACAAAGCTACCTGGGGTTGCATCTGGGGTTCTCAGATGAATGCTGGGGTTCGGCATGACAGGAAAAAGTGTGAGTGTTGTGCACAAAGTGAGGGTGGCTGGGTAAGGTCACAAGGTGGCCTTTATATAGCAAAGGAGCCGAATCGTTTTACCGTGGAGAAAAGTCATAAATTTGCCAGTTTGGCTCCAAAGGTCAGGTCAGTGTCAGAGATACACATATCTCATAAAGAGATGTGTTACTGTGGTTGTTGTCGGGCTGGTTTTGGTAGTTGTGCCCGGAAGAATATGCAGCTATGCGCTGACCAAACATGCAAGGCTATTATTAAAACAGAGGCACAAAGACAGGCTGCGTTAATATATGCGTTCGCATTATTACAAAGCGAGGATACATTGAAACTTGGTACTACTCATACGGCTCAGTCTACCTCGTTTATTTCTTAACGGGCGTGCCTGGCGGATGTCGAGGCTTCTCCACGTGTCTCTCTGCCGGGATTAGTCGGAGATGGCGGAGGAACTGCAGGGTCGGGGTAGTGAGAATGACCATTGCGGGGATTGTTGGCCACAACCCCGTTGGAGTGTGCTCCCAATATGCTACGAAGCACTTCTGGGGTTATCGCAGCACCTTGGCTGATGGCTGGGGCAGATCTCGGGGTCTCGATCGGTTGTCCAAACAGCACGACCGGGTTGTTGGTGTTGGGCTCGTTTTCTTCTCTCGCCGGGGCTCGACGAACCAGCTCTCCACGAGCTGCTATTAGATCAATGGTGATCTGGTCGAACAGTGCCTCTAGTGCACTTACATAGCGCACTAGGTGAAACAATGCGGGGTCCGTCTCGTGGTCTCCATTGGCGACTTGGGGTGGTCTACCATACCCTTCTCGTCTGGGGTAGTAGTGGAACGAGCGACAGTTAACTCTGGGCGACAAGTGCCTGAGATGAACTATAGCCTCTCGAGCGGCTAGCTGGATGGCTTGTGGCTCAAAGGAAGTTGTTCTTCCGGTGAACCGGTAGGGGCGCTCGGGTGCTAGACCCCTACCGTAAATGTGCACAGTGGCCCAGAATTGGCGGTCTTCACCGCTCATGGGTCCTTGATACACAACATATTCTGGTGGCTCCTCTAACGCGTAGGCACGACGGGTGAGGTTTGCGAGGATGGTCACAAAACCTCCAAGGTTGGTTGTTGTGGTTTCGTTGTGCACGACAGGTCCAGGCATTATGGCTCGGTTTGAGGTAGCGGCTGTGTGAGCTGGTTTGGTGCAAGCGCGCCCTTTTTATAGGAAAAAGGGGACGGAATCTTCCTTCGCACGCTTGTGAGAAAGGACTATTTAGGGGCCGGTCACTGGCGCATGAGTGACAGGTTAGGTTGATAGGTTGGGCACCGACTGCCAAAAGTGCTGGGTCACTACGTGGCTATCTTGCACGAGAAGCTTGGTTGGGGTTTGGTTAAGGTCTGGTGGGTTGGTTTGCCTAAGTTTATTGACCTGGCTAAGATAGGATTAGCCAATGGTCAGCCTGGCCAATCTTCCTCGGTGATTTTTTCAAAGTTCCTGTCTGAGGGAATGCATTGTGAAGGAAGTACTAGCTAGGAGTAGCCAAATGAGTTGAACTTTTGCACACTTCTTAATGTGCTCATAGTAACCACTTCAACCCATTTGCAGCCCCATCCAATTATCTATGTGAGCACAGGAGCCAATATTTTATTCTGGCAATATTTTTAGGTTGTGAAGCAAGTATATTTTATATTGATTCAAAAATCCTCATATATTATCAAATAATTCTTATGCCCAAAAAACATCTCTCCACCCATTTTGGCATCATTTCATTGAGCCATTTGACCACCATAATTATTCCAAGTTTCTGTCCAGAGGAGATGTTTGTGAAGCAAGTACCATGTTGGCTTTGCCAAATGGAATGATACTTGGTGAGCATCATCATATGACCATATGACTAAGATTTGCCCAATATTAGCCCAAGTTGACACTCCATGCGAGTGCACCATCCTGATCTTCATTTCTGGCCCAAGTATGCAGTTGTGAAGTAACTGCAGTAAATCTTGATCCTTTTACCCTCAAACTCCCCAGGATCATAGTCCTTCCTAGCCTAAACACACTAGACAACTTGTTTGCCTTCAAGTAATTCCCTGTTGATCACATTGAGCTGGTAGAGTTTACTGCAGTAAACTTCAGAGCTCACTAAGTATTTAACCCTAGCTGTTTTCACCAAGTTACCACCTCAGATCAAACCTACATTGGATGGACTATCAGCTAGACAACGTTTTAGGTGTTGTAGAGCATTGAATGCCCATGTTCATGTGGTGACCATGCCGCTGGCATGCCTGTTGGCGTGCTTTGTGTGCAGTGGCCACGTCTAGAGTGCTGTTTGTGCTGTACCCCCTCCTCCTCTCTTCGTCTTAGAGCTCGCGAGCATGTCCCTTGGCTTCCTCTCGTCGTCGCCGTTCTCTGATACGTCTCTGTCATATCTACTTTTCCAAACACTTTTGCCCTTGTTTTGGACTCTAACTTGTATGATTTGAATGGAACTAACCCGGACTGACGCTGTTTTCAGCAAAATTGCCATGGTGTTGTTTTATCGAAATGTTTGGTCCCTTAAGGAGGTGTCCAGCACAGCGAACAAGGAAATCAGACTATGCGGCTTTATAGCTTTCACTTAGCCATAGAAGACTATCATTTTAAATTTCGGCGAAGCCCCTAGAATCCGGAAGGCCGAATTGGGGCGCTATACACGCCTATATCGGACAAAGCCGAATTAACGCCCAAAGCGGAAAAATCTTTAAGGATTTTAAGACCTCTCGAATAGTGACCAGTCTCTCGCCACATCATGTCGGACGGTTTTGTGCTTTCTCTATTGAGGTGCTCATCCGGAAGAACCAGGACACAATCGCAGTAGTTCTCCCTGTGCTACCTTAGCCGAATTAACGGAATGTAAGGCACCAAAACAAGGGAGCCGGGCTATCCCAACTGTAACCCAAAACATGATTCGGAGCCGATGCATATAATGCTATAAGCTCGGGGTGTCGCACTGTTGAAAGTGTTCGGACTTGACTTGTCGTATTATGGGGTGCCATAAGAAGCCCCTGGCAAACTAAGGGTACCAAAGTGTACGGATGCAAAATTAAATAGACATTTATAAAAATGCTTAAATAATATTAGGTGTATAATACGTTTAGGTGTATGTTTACAATGTATGCACTAAGCGGAGACAAATAGGATTATTTGACATATCCTATCCAGGGGCAGGCTACGTACAGATAGATAAAGCGGGAACAACAATCGTAAATAGATTCCACTTGGGTGTTTCCTGCTGTGCCCAAAGCCTATTGCCTCCTGGGTTTCCTCTCCTATGGGTCAGACAATCCGGGTCTTCTGGAGAAGCTGCACTAAAGCGATGTCCTTAAGGGTAAAAGGAAAGGTTATGAAGCAATACCGTATTGTTGACTGAGCCACTGCTACGCCTTCGCCTGTGCCCATTGTATTTTGAGTGCGTAATTGTGTACGCGTGTCACGAATGCTGCTTGGGTGGGATTTGGGCGGGGGCTGCTAGTCATGCTCTTGACGTGCCTGCTGATCCTGTTGCGGGGTGTTCCGCCCTTGCTTGACGGAGCTTGAGGTTGTCGTCGCCGGATTGGTGGTTTGCCGGAGGAGGCCGCATTGTACTTCGGCCGCAAGGGCCGCAGTGTGTTGTTCTGTACGGAGAGAGCGGTCCATATTCCGTTAACTGTTATGACCCCGCGCGGGCCTGGCATCTTGAGCTTTAGGTATGCATTGTGTGGGACCGCATTGAATCTGGCGAATGCGGTTCGTCTGAGCAGTGCGTGGTAACCACTACGGAAAGGGACGATATCGAAGATTAGCTCTTCGCTTCGGAAGTTATCCGGAGATCCGAAGACCACTTCCAATGTTACAGAGCCCGTATAGTGGGCCTCTACTCCAGGAATGACACCCTTAAAGGTGGTTTTGGTGGGCTTAATCCTTGTAGGATCGATGCCCTTTTTACGCATGTCCTGATAAAGCAGGTTCAGGCTGCTTCTTACGTCCATAAGGACTCTTGTGAGGTGAAATCCATCTATAATTGGGTCTAAAACCAATGCGGCTGAGCCGCCGTGACGGATGCTAGTAGGATGATCCCTACGATCAAAGGTGATCGGACAAGTTGACCATGGGTTGAATTTGGGGAGGACTGGCTCCATCGTGTATACGTCCCGTAGTGCTCGCTTCCGTTCCCGCTTGGGGATGTGGGTGGCTGTCACGACCGGGTTTTCCGGGTAATAAATTTCCAGAAAAGACCGTCGTGCTCATCAGCCCCAGGATTACTGTTAGCTGATGAGGCTCCAACTTGATACAGGAACTCCAAGCAAAAAATACAAAATATGTAGTACAAGAACATTCTGGCCTGTGAGTACAACAAATGGTTTCTAGTGGTTGATGGTGGAAGCGGGTTGTGAAACATCTGTGTCTATGGGACTCCATTCCCCACGGGAACAGCTGACCAGGTTAAATTCCTATCTTCGCGAGGCTGCTATCTCCATTGAGTGGTTTCCGGGGCTGGCATCGCGTCGCTCCTCTCCGAGCAAGAAAAATCTGGCCAAGACAATAGCCAGGGACAAGCCAGTGAGTACTTTGAATGTACTCGCAAACATTATGAACACAGGTATAATATAACAATGATGTGCTGAAAAATATTTTATGCTCATGACGTCAGCCACAAAAGATAAGTAACTCTCGGATGCGTGCAAGCAAGTTATTTATAAAATTGCAAGAACATGATAGTATAAAAGAAATTTATGAAATAAATAACAAGTAATGCCACAGTCGGGCGTCTGAGCGACGCCACATAAAGGGCTTTAAAAGAAATGCCACAGTCGGGCGTCTGAGCGACGCCACATAAAGGGCTTTAAAAGAAATGCCACAGTCGGGCGTCTGGGCGACACCACATAAAGGGCTTTAAAAGAAATGCCACAGTCGGGCGTCTGGGCGATGCCACATAAAGGGCTTTAAAAGAAATGCCACAGTCGGGCGTCTGAGCGACGCCACATAAAGGGCTTTAAAAGAAATGCCACAGTCGGGCGTCTGGGCGACGCCACATAAAGGGCTTTAAAAGGAATGCCACAGTCGGGCGTCTGGGCGACGCCACATAAAGGGCTTTAAAAGAAATGCCACAGTCGGGCGTCTGGGCGACGCCACATAAAGGGCTTTAAAAGAAATGCCACAGTCGGGCGTCTGAGCGACGCCACATAAAGGGCTTTAAAAGAAATGCCACAGTCGGGCGTCTGGGCGACGCCACATAAAGGGCTTTAAAAGGAATGCCACAGTCGGGCGTCTGGGCGACGCCACATAAAGGGCTTTAAAAGAAACAATCATAGTGAATATCCCGGAGGTAGAACCATCCCAGAGATACACGATAATAACAATAATATCATGGGTTTAGTCAACAATAATAATAATCATAGTTATCACCAGTCACAAGTAGTAATTCCATTTCTGGATTAACAGTTTCACCTCCGAAGACCGACACTAAGACCGACACTTGACCCATCCCAGACTGTAATCCTTAACCATGGACATGGCTATTCGAATAGGTTTATTCTCTGCAGAGGGTGTACTCTTTACCCACGAGTAACGGATTTCTTTAGTCCACCGGGACTAATTCCGTCTACGGTCTTTTTGTTGAAAACACACCTAACTTGCACACACCAGCTTATCTCACACATGTCTGGAATCACCCACGACACCCGTTAAGCAAACTCTAAGTGGGAAGGCTACAACCTCGCGTAGCATGGGATCAAATTTATATCGCGCGCTCTAAGGGGTGGCCTCCCCTCTCGGTCCCAACCGGAAACACCCATGCCCCCAGACCAGGTGGCCTGCCTACCAGCTACAACCGGTATCATCCACCATGGCCTCTCTGTACGGTGTGTGCTAGAAAGAGGTTGACAACTTACTGAACCGTACTCTACTTGCTGTAGAGACGAGTGGTAGTACGAAACAAGTATGGGGGTTACTGGAACAAGACTCGATCTACGGTCGACTCAGGAGGTTTAGGTATTCCCTGCATGATTAGTATAACGAATATATTTCATCAAACAGAGTCACCACTCATATCACCTTACCATGCCATACCAGACAGAACCGTCCCGACGGAGACCGGCGACAAACTTATACCTACCCAAGGCAGAGGTTTTCCCGGTTTCCTGCCGGTATGCATGCAAAGCTCATGAGGGTGATTATCATCACAAGTGTGTCCATTACCAACAGCATGGAAATCAATAACATGCACCCATGCATATGATCATATCACATGAAATAACAAGTCCTTCGAAATGTGGCGGTGTTATAAATGCATCAATGATCACACCAAAATATTATGCCGGGATTTAGAATGCTTGCCTTCAATGTGTGGAAAGGCAGGGTGCTCTCCAAGCTTTTGAAAGTTTCTTCTCTCTCCCAAAAATCCTATTTGAAAATACATTTGAATTAACACATATTTCAAAAACAGAACCAAAAAGTTGTTTGAAAAAATTTCAAATAAATCTTAAAATAAGTTAGATCAAATTTGAAGAAGGTAGGAAAAAGAATCAACTCATTTGGACTTATATTTAAAAAGTTAGAGCCAGTCAAAAATTTGGTCAAAATCTGTTTTTAAATAAAACAGAAAAAGAAAACGTTTCGGAGGGGAATACGCTTTCGGAGCGGGGAAAGCGTACTAGGGATAATACGCCTTTACTTAATCTCACGTGGACAGCACGGGGTGTCGCTGACAGTGGGCCCGCCTGGCCCACTGGTCATGTTTGACCAGTCGCCGCGCGTCGTCTCCCTCCTCTGTCCGAGCGGAGCGGGGCTCCGGCGATCGTCGCCGGCATTTGGCTGCTCCTCGCGGGCTCCAGAGGGTAGGGATGGATCCGTACGACTGGGGCGGTTCTCCCGGTGGTCGAGGGGTTGCTGGGGAAGGAGTAAATCGCCGGCGGTGAGCTCCGCGGCGGAGGGAAGCTTCGGTGACAAAGTGAGTTTGTGGTGGCGACGGCTCCCGATCAAAATCAAGCAGGGGAACGAGTTCACGGGAGGATGAGATGGTTCTTGGTGAAGAGAACGGAGAGGGGGAAGCTCTGGTTGCGCCGAATAGAGCCGGGAGGCGGAGGTGGCCGAACTGACCGGAGAGGTTGAAGAAGACCTGCTCCCTTCCAATTGGTGGCGATGGGGGCGCTAGTGAGACGGCATGAGGCTACCTGAGGGCTTGGAGATGCTCGGGGCTTCCCTTTTATAGCGTGGCAAGGCGGTTCCGCGGCGGCCGTGGATAAGCTCTCCGGCGAACCGACGTTCTGTAGCTAGGGCGACGTGGCGGCGACGAGGGCTAGCAGACACGCTTGCGGATGAGCTCGCACTGCTCCAAGGGCCAGGTGGCGAGCGGGCGAGGCTTGGGCGGCGCTGAACGGCGCAGGGCTGTCGGGCGGCGGCGGCGGCTAGCGCTTGGCCTGCCGGGCGCGGCGGGGGCTGCTTGGCGCGTAGCGGAGAGAAAGGGAGTGTGCGGCAAGGTTCTGCAGAGCGGGCCAAAGCCGTGGGGGCCAGCGTGTCGGCTCGGGCGCGCGGCTGCAATACGCGCGCTCTGGGCGCGTCCAGTGCATGCACTGAGTGTGCTCGACGAAATGCCAGAGCATGCTAGAGGTCGCGGTTGAGGCTGGCAAATAACAGACCCATGTTAGGAGCAACTGGAATCCTAGTGGACATGCTGGTTTGATCAGAGGTGCAAGTTCACAGTGCAATGCCAAAACTCATGTCAAAACTGGTCATGCTCTCCAGGTGTTTGACAAAATGCCACATGCACTTAGGCAGGTCTTGGGGTGGCCAAAAACTCCAGATGGGGGTCTCTTTAGATGAAAAAGAGAGTGGTGAGGTTAGTTGGACAAAAGGGGAAACTTGCTAGTGCAAGTTTTACAAAACCCCAATTCTGGACAGGAAATAAATAGCATTATTCCATGAACCAAAAATGATCTAAATGGTGCATGCTCCTGGACTTAAGGGTTTAACATGAGGGACTACAAGTAGGAGAAATAATTAAGGGTATAGGAGCAACTAAAATGGTGGTTGCTGTACAAATCCTCAAGTTGGTCCAGAATGGAAATGAGGTTGATTCACTCAATATTTTCAAAGAACAACCCTGGATTTTTGCACAAAGTGGAATAATATGTTCCTACTGACCTCCCCTAATTTTGGTAGGAGTATTAAAGAAATATTTAAATAGGTTGTAGTGCAAAATGCACTCTGGACCAGAGAAAAAAACTGAGTGCAGGGCTCAAAATATTTCATGAATGAAATATATTTTTGCATAATAGAGATTTAAAAACATCACATGACATCTCCAAATTTTTATGGGAATTTTAAGTGAATCTATCAAATGGTTGTAGTTAAAATATGGTCAATTAACCTTGAAAAAGCATTTTCAAGAAGATAAAGATCAAGCAACTTAATTTAGTTAATTTGTTATACTGATAAAAGGAAAGTTTTTCTTGAGAGGTTAAACAAGTCCAATAACATATTTGAAAAGTTTTCTTTTTGGAAAAACTCATCATAACAGGGAAGGAAATGATTTAAAAATCAAAGTGGAGCTCAAAAATTCAAAGTTTTAAATCCTGGAAAAATTTTAATTTAATAAAACAAGGCCAAATTTTTGGGGTGTCACAGTGGCATAGATCATGTTGACCGTTTTCAGCTGGGGAGGAAATTTCTTCTGTCACCCCATGTTCAGACGCCGGGGCTCATCGTCATCGTCGCTGTGCAGCCCCTTGTCCTTGTTTTTGGCATTTCTTTTGCCGGCTTGTTTAAATACCCAGCAGTCTCTGTTGGTGTGGTTGGCTGGCTTGTCCGGGGTGCCATGAATTTGGCACGAGCGTTCCAGTATACGGTCCAGACTGGACGGTCCTTGAGTGTTACGCTTGAATGGTTTCTTCCGCTGACCGGATTTGGATCCGCTGACTCCGGCATTGACCGTCGTATCCTCGGTGTTGTCGCCGTTGTTCCGTCGCTTGTGTCTGTTGCGCCGTGGCTTGCCATTATTGTCTCGGACATCTAAAGTTCCAGAATGTGGTGTAGTGCTACTACGAGCCAACCAGCTGTCCTCGCCCGCGCAAAAGCGGGTCAATAGTGTCTTAAGAGCTGCCATGGACTTGGGCTTCTCCTGGCCGAGGTGTCTGGCGAGCCACTCGTCACGGATATTATGCTTGAAAGCCGCCAGGGCTTCGATGTCCGGACAGTCAACTATTTGGTTCTTTTTAGTTAGGAACTGAGTCCAGAATTTCCTGGCTGATTCTCCAGGCTGTTGAGTAATGTGGCTCAAGTCATCGACATCCGGAGGTCGCACATATGTGCCCTAGAAGTTGTCAAGAAATGCGTCTTCCAGATTTTCCCAACTGCCAATGGAATCTGTGGGCAGGCTGTTTAGCCAGTGCCGGGCAGGTCCTTTGAGCTTAAGGGGAAGATACTTGATGGTATGTAGATCATCTCCACGGGCCATGTGAGTGTGGAGAAGGAAATCCTCGATCCATACTGCAGGGTCTGTGGTGCCATCGTATGACTCGATGTTTATGGGTTTAAACCCTTCTGGGAATGCATGATCCATCACTTCATCAGTGAAGCAGAGGGGGTGTGCGGCGCCTCTATGTCGGGCTATGTCACGGCGCAGTCCGGTTTCGTCTGACTGGTTGTATTCGGCCCGGCCGGATTTTCTGTTAGTGTATCCGGTATGACGGTCATCGTCATGTGCTTCGGCGCGCCCCCGTGATCCGTAGATCGATCTTGGTTGTCCTACAACGTTATCCAGTTTATCATGCAGGTCGTGAGTATTGCCCCGGGCCGTAGTAAACCGGCGCGGGGGTGCGGGCTGGTATTTCGGCTGATATGCCATTTTGTCCCAACCTCGAGGCGGTCGGTCAGCCGTGGGGCGCTCGAGTCCATATTCCTCGGCTGCCAGGACTTCTGTCCATCAGTCTGTGAGAAAATTTTGATCAGCTTGGAGCTGCTGCTGCTTCTTCTTCAGGCTTCTCACAGTGGCAATAAGCCGGCGCTTGAAGCGCTCCTGCTCTGCGGGGTCTTCCGGTACGCCGAACTTGTCGTCGTCGAGGCTAATCTCATCTTCGGAGAGGGGCATGTAGTTGTCCTCCTCCGGATACCCGTCTGTCGCCAGTTCATCTGGGCTGTTATGTCCGTCTTCCTGTTCGGCCTGCTCGAAGGCGGGCTGTTCGGGGTTGTATCCATCGTCGGCACCGTCCGGATTATTATCGTCTCCGGTGCCGGTATTGCCTTGGTGGGGCTTGGAGTGGCGTTGGCAACGTCCATTCTTTGCTTTCTTTTTGGAGGGGTTATCCTCCGTTGCCTCATCGCCATTGGTTTCTTTCGGAGTGTCCACCGTATATATATATATATATCATATGAAGAGGTGGCTGTCCACCGCCCTGTGAGCGGTGCCTCCTGTATGTCTCCTGCATCGTCGTCCATACCGTCGATGTCTTCGAAGTCAAAGTCGAGCATGTGGGTTAAATCATTGATCGTGGCGACAAAGTGGGTGGTGGGTAGGCAGTGAATTCCTTCGTCGCCTGTTTCCCACTCAAGCCGGACATAGTTCGGCCTACAGCCTCCTGACAAAGAGAGAGACTTCAATGAGTTCAGCATGTTGCAAAAGGGCGAGTGCTGAATGATGTCCGCAACGGTAAACTCCATTACTGGAGCGCAGCCTGGCTCGGCAGGCTTGAGAGTGAGCGGACCAGGACCAACAACCGGATATGAGCCTGTGTTCGGCTCCACCGCCAATAAGTGTGCGACCTACGGGGCGGGGTCCAGCCCTCCGCCCATAGGCAACGCAACCTGCCCTGGATTTAGATCCGGGGCTGCTTTGGGGATGATGTCCTGGGCACTGTCCGACAGCAGGTCTAGGTCGTGCTCGTCGTGGCTGTCCGGTGCTCCTGGTGCAGGCTCGGATCCGTCGAAGATCAAGTCTCCGCGGATATCTATCATGTAGTTCAAGTTTCCGAACCTGATCTGGTGGCCAGGGGCGAAGCTGTCGATCTGCTCCAACTGGCCGAGCGAATTGGCCCGCAGTGTGAAGCCGCTGAACACAAAGATCTGTCTGGGGAGAAAAGTCTCACCCTGGACCGTGTTGTTGACGATTGAAGATGCCATCAAGCCTCAAAGCGACGACACCGAGGAACTCTCAATGAAAGCACCAATGTCGGTGTCAACACCGGCGGATCTCGGGTAGGGGGTCCCGATCTGTGCGTCTTAGGCTGATGGTAACAGGAAGCAAGGGACACAATGTTTACCCAGGTTCGGGCCCTCTCGATGGAGGTAAAACCCTACTTCCTACTTGATTAATATTGAAGATATGTGAAATACAAGAGTAGATCTACCACGAGATCGTAGAGGCTAAACCCTAAGAGCTAGCCTATGATGGTATGATTGTAATTGTGATCGGCCTTCTAAGGCCCATGCTCTCCGGTTTATATAGACACCGGAGAGCTAGGGTTTACATGGAGTCAGTTACAAGGAAGGAAACATAATATCCGGATCGCCAAGCTTGTCTTCCACGCAAAGGAGAGTCCCATCCGGACACGAGCCGAAGTCTTGAGTCTTGTATCTTGACGCTTCTATAGTCCGGATGATGAATATAGTCCGGCTGTCCGGATACTCCCTTGTCCAGGACTCCCTCAGTCGTACCGATGTTATTCATTGTAATATCGGAGACCTTGTATTCATATTAATGTATTAATAAAAAGCTGGTTTGTTCTATGCTAAGCAGTTCGTATTCCGGAAGACTTCTCCTCGATCTCTGGGCTGGAACACGGGGCATTCCGGTTTCTCTGAGCCGGGGTGCCACAGGCTTGGTATCAGAGCCGGTATGGCTGTAGGACGCCCTAGACCGCGCGAATGTTAGAAAGCGGTAGTATAGACCCAAGTTGGTTTGTTGCACTTGATTGCTGCATTTGTTTGTTGCATAGCATGCATATAGCCTTAGTATTTGTGCTAACAGTTTATTTGGTGAGTGTAGCTGGCATCGGTTCAGATCCACTACAGCTCAACCTTTGCATTTCCCCACCCCCTTTTTCTTTCGGTGTTTGGTGTCATTTCTGTCCCAACAGAGTGATGCCAAGTGATCCCGACACTGTTTGCAAAAATAGTGCTCAAGTAACGCACCGAAGTCTTTCCTTTAGTCCCGCCTATCATTTCGGTGATGAACATGCGTCTATCCCGAATCGTTCTTTTATTCTATGGTGTTGGCAACCCTTAATGATCTTAGTTATCAAGAAAGGGCAACGTCAGCAGCCTTAGTTTTTCCCCGCTATCCTATTTCTTGGATGAGTACGGATCTTTTTCCGTCCGCTTGATAATAATATAGTTGCGACCTTCGTGTCCCACTACATGATTACCGAGTACGTCCTCACCTCCGAGCTAGTTCAGGTTCCCACCTGGCTAAGTGTCGGAGTAATGGGCCACGGGTAGGCTAACCCGAGCCCCAGAGCCTTTCGAAACATCGGGGCCGACTGCGCCCCTCAAAGACCCCACAATGAAGAGCTGCCTCCTGGGAGGCGGCAGCGACTGTCCCTCACAGCCGAGTCCCAGAGACGGCTTCATGACAAGCCGACTCTTGGCCGGTGACTTCAAGATAAGACGACTATGGGAGTCGGCCCGCGACTCCAACCGTCTCCTGCCTTCGCCATGATGGTGGCGCGGGGTACGATCATTGCGCGGACGTCTCTACCCCGCCTACAAGGGGCTGGCATGGCTACAATGCGCCGTATCGCTGGAGATCTCCATCGCGGCGCGGCACTGTTGCCATGCCGGCCCTGACCTCAGCCTTAGTGGGCGGCGCACTGTGCCCACGACGCCTACTTGTACGGCCTGAGAACAGCGGGACCGCCTGTCAGCGGGAGTACCGAAGGCGGTGAGAGCGCCAAGAAGACGACCCCGTGGGAGTCGGCCCCCTGGAGTCGGCCGGCCCCTCCCACGGGCCCCGCACACCATTAATCAGACAAGACGGGGAATGGTGACAGTGATCGCCCGCCAGACGGCGGCACTGTTGCCATGACCCCGTGACCAAGCCAGCGTCATCATAAGCACCGCTATAGTACCAGGCCTATCCGCAGGGCCCGCCAGTCGGCGGGCCCCAGAAGTCGGCGGAGAAGACGGCGGCCTGAGAGACAGACGGCTGGGACCCGCGCCCAGCCAGATTACCATTGTATCCCTGGGAGGGCAGGCCTATATAAGCCCCCCGGGGCACCCATGCAACGGGGACAACCTTTTTAGCATTAGACCGATCACACAGGAAGGGGAGAGCTAGCCTTGCCCTCTCCATCCTGCAGAAACTGCTCTAGGAGCACCATTGTATTCGCTTTGCCATACTGACGATGCGGAGACCCCGCAGAGCAGCAGTAGGGGTGTTATCTCCTCGGAGAGCCCTGAAGCTGGGTAAGATCCGCCGGCGTGCATGTCTTCGCCTCATCTCGCTTCCGAGCACCGGCGACGTTCTGCTCGCTCCCACCATGATAAGCCATCCTTTGGCATATGTCGTACCCAACCCCGACACTAAGTTAGCACTTGGTGTAGCGTTGTTTACACCAATTCTTCCACACACTTATTCGTCCTCGTGCACATCGTCACAACATATTAGACCGCAATACCGGAGTTTCTGCGAGATTTGTGTGCTTAGGTGTGCATGCATATTATTGTGTGAGTAGCAGTAATATGTGATGATTGCTTGATTAATTATATTAGTAGTATGCTTGTGTGCTCTTGTTTTAGTCGTTTCTTTTGTTCCTTTCTTTGGGCCTTCAGTGTTACAAATTTTTTCCCCTATTAAAGTTGCTCGTCAGCCGACACTGGACCCGAAGAGTCAGCAAGAAATGCATATATTTGGAAACTCAGCTAAACAGAATGGAATTATCAGCTCACTAAAGTGAAATTGGGAATATCCTGTCTGGATGCAAAAGAAATCCTGGATGGACCGTCAGTATCAAGTTTGCATTAGCGTGCACTCATCACAACAAAATGATTAAATTAGCAAGAAGATAAATTGTGTGCATGGTTGACAGAATATTATCAACGGTACGGCTCAGATACAAGTTTAATTTTTATTGAGGATGATTTTGGAACCCGATATACCTAGAAGCAAGCAAAAATATGGCATATACTCAGAAAGGAAAACAGTCCTGCAAAACCCTGTTTCATCCAAGAAATCAATAGCAAAAATATCCAGGTGGTTATATATGTGGAAATCGGTCCGCCTATCACAATAAGAAGTTTCTGGTGTAAGCAACCCACTTTTCCCTCGCAAGATACCAGAGAAGCTTCCAAGGCAAAATTCATCTATCTTCCTGAGTACAATACGTGGATGATTTCCCGTGCAAGATACTCTGTCCTCTTTGGTAAGCAACCGCAAAAGCTTCCAGCATAAGGTACTGAGTCTTTCCCTAGCAAAGTCTTTAAGGGGGTAAGCTTCTGAAGCACGATACCCAGTCTTCTTCAGCAAGCTGTCCGATGAAAGTTTCGAGCACAAGCCAGCATATCTTCCCCGGTAAGACATTGGTACAAGGTAGTACACTGTGAATTGACAACATATGGCAGTGAATCCCAAGAATCAGATCTGCAACATTTTGGTCAGACTCAAGAATCAGTCAGAATACACGTCTGTCTCGGAATCAGGTCCTCATATATATGGAGTGAGCATACCACCAAGATCTTACAAGTCACTCAGATGAGGATTGACGACATCAATGAGCTCAAGCCAAGTACCCATGAACCTGGAAAATGATCCTGATGAGCCCTTGTCCCCTTTTTCTCTAATGACGGCACCACGCCTGTGATCAGAGCTGTTTCTAGCTATCCGGGGAGGATGTCTATTTTTGTTTCTCTCTTCAACAACTGGCACAAGTCTGAGCTGATTTTCGGCCGTCTTGTACAACTGTTGAGTTTCTTTTTGTGACAGTAGCCCTATAGCTGCTTTTTGGCTATTTTAGGGAGCTCCCACCTTCTTCTTATCAACCCGGTCTCATGCTCTGAGCTGTTTTTTGGCCGTCCTGAGCCGTGGTTGAGTTATTTTAGTAATGTCCCAGATCTGAGTTGTAAAGACCATTCTGGTGGCTACTGATTTATTTGCCGATTTCTTGCAAGGGTTTTGGATGATCATTTCCCAACAATTAGAACTTGAGAGGTGTTGAACCTGCCATTTAATGGGTTACCTTATCAAAAAATGAGGATAAACTACAATTGCACCGATAGTACCCATGGTCATACAAAGAAACAATATGGCCGAGCCCTTTCAGCCAAAGGTCCAAACCAAGAAAATAATAATGAAGGAGCAAAACCAATGATGCAGCATGAGTAATTGGCATGAGGAATGTCAGTCTGGAAGCCTGAGTCCTCACTTATATGAATCACCATGGATAGCTTGTCGTGAACAATATTTTTCAGTCAAGTCTGCAGATAATATCATATAGGCCGAACCCTTTATGCTGGCCGCGACAGGAGACAATCAAATATTCGGTACGGATCTGATACTCACGACAGTGGAACCAGTTAAGATAATTCAGAAACTTATGCGATGAGTCAGAGTCTGTTAGGAAATGGTTATGTTTGAACTCACTATTTGGAACCCAAGGGACTTGCATTTAGTGGAGAAACCCAATGCAATGAGTCAGAGCCTGAGTTTTCATCAGAAAATTCTGATCATCATTACATGAAAGGTTCTCAGTGCCGAGTGGCACACCCAACGGAAATAACTTTTAGATTTGTAAGACGGACATATATTTCAGTCGTGATAATCAAATCACACTCAGCTAGTCTGCAGATCTAAAAAGAAATTGGAGCCTATATAAGCATGAACAAGCAAGATAAGGTATGTCAGAAGGAGGATACAGTGAATAAAACCACCCCAGGGTCAGTCAGATAAAAATGGGAACAACAATAAAGGAAAAAGGATACCCGAGTTGGAAATGGTTTCCTTAAGTTAGAATATTCATACTAGTTCCCTGAGCAACCAAATCTCGAGGACGAGATTTCTTTAAGGGGGTAAGGTTTGTGACAACCTGATTTTTGGCCCATTCTTTTTCCTTTTGTTTTTTGAGGTTTTTGCCTGAGTTTTCTTTTTCCATGGCTTAGTGGTCTGGAAACTGAAGAAGATGCCCTCTTCTTTGAATCCAGAGTGGCTTGTCATTCCCAAATCTTTCCCTAGATCCTGTCATTTCCATCCTAGCCCAAATCCCAATATTCTTTTTATTGGGAATATTCCTTTTCTATTAAAGGAATAACTCCAATTGCCCTAGGTTGTGAAGCAACCAATATTTCCTTCACTCCAAAAATTCCCAAATAATTCTCATAAATTGTTTGGGTCATATCTTGATCAAATATGGCAAAACTGTTAATTGACATGTTCAAAAATAATTCCCCAATAATTCCTTTTCTATTTTGTCCTATGTGGTAGGTTGGCAAGGAAGTGTTATTTTCCTTTGCCCATTTGACCTCAACCTTTTTGGACATCTTTTCATGTTCAAATAATTGCCCTGTGCCAAAGCTAAACTTTATTTGTCTAGCCAATCTTCCTCAGTGATTTTTTCAAAGTTCTTGTCTAAGGGAATGCATTGTGAAGGAAGTACTTCCTAGGAGTAGCCAAATGAGTTGAACTTTTGCACACTCCTTAATGTGCTCATATTAACCCCTTCCACCCATTGCAGCCCCATCCAATTATCTATGTGAGCACAGGAGCCAATCTTTGATTCTGGCAATATTTTCAGGTTGTGAAGCAAGTATATTTTATATTGCTTCAAAAATTCTGAGAAATTACCAGATCATTCTTATTCCCATAAAACATCTCTCCACGCATTTTGGAATCATTTCATTGAGCCATTTGACCACCATAATTATTCCAAGTTTCTGTCCAGAGGAGATGTTTGTGAAGCAAGTACCATGTTGGCTTTGCCAAATGGAATGATACTTGGTGAGCATCATCATATGACCATATGACTAAGATTTGCCCAATATTAGCCCAAGCTGACACTCCATGCGAGTGCACCATCCTAATCTTCATTTCTGGCCCAAGTAATTCCCTGTTGATCACATTGAGCTGGTAAAGTTGACTATAGTAAACTTCAGAGCTCACTAACTATTTAACCCTAGCTGTTTTCACCAAGTTACCACCTCAGATCAAACCTACTTTGGATGGACTATCAGCTAGACAATGTTTTAGGTGCTATATAGCATTGAATGCCCATGTTCACATGGTGACCATGCAGCTGGCATGCCTGTTGGCGCGCTCTGTGTGAAGTGGCCGCGTCCAGAGCGCTGTTTGTGCTGGACCCCCTCCTCCTCTCCTCGTCTTAGAGCTCATGAGCATGTCCCATGGCTTCCTCTCATCGTAGTCGTTCTCCTGGACCCCTCTCCCCCTTCGTTCGCTTCCTCACCAACGCTCGCTGACGAGCGCCCACGAGAGCACAGTGCTCCAGCCATCGTCTTCCTCATCGGCCGCATCCTCCCTGCGTCCCCTTGGCCTCCTCTACCCCGTGAGAGTCCTTCCCTGTGCCCTCCCCATTGTTTGCCATCGAGTCCATGCGCGTGGGCACGCGTCCGTGGCGCCAGCCAAGCGTCCGCGGCGATGCCAGCGCGGCTCCCTCTCGCCCGGCTATAAATAGCCCTCCCCGAGCCTCTCCGAGCACTCCAGTGGCCTCTCCCCTCTCCCAATACCCCGCCTAGCTTCTTCCCCGAGCCAGAGCTGCTCTCTTCGCCTCCCTATGCCGCCATGGCCGCTGCCTCGGCCAGGCAAGATTAGCTCGAAGCCAGCCCCCTCCCTCCCTCATTCCTTCACCAGAGAACTGCCCTCGGCCCCCTAATCCTCCCCAACTACCTACCCCTTGCCGGAGTGCCCCGTAGCCCTGTAGCCAAATCCCACCAGAAGAATCTCCACCGGAGTCCGCTCCCTCATCGCTCTGGTCCTTCTCGCCGTCCGTGCCCCGGCGCGATGGTTGCGGCGCCTCTCCCCGATCTCTCCGGTGGTCCCAGCGCCGCGGATGGTGGCCCGTAGCACCGACAGTCATCGCCGGAGCTTGCCCCATCCTCTGCTCTGTCGGGCGGCGTCAAGAAGAAGAAGCAGACAGCGTCCCGCCCTGCCAGCTGGCCGCGGGCCCCGCTAGTCAGTGGCTAGGCGTTGACCCCGCGGGCCAGCGTGGATAAGTGACGGGCCCCACCTGTGGGACCCGCACGCGTCAGCCTCGCCACTATTCCTTTTAATAAGGTGAAAACGTATTTCCTCGAATGCGCTTTCACTTTTTCTATTCAGGCCCCTGGTTGAAATTAGTTTCATTAAAGATGGGCCCCTGGCAGAAAAACTTCCATATCTTTTTAACCGTAACTCCGTTTGAGGTGAATCCAACGCCCACTTCTTCGTTTCATCGAGCCCGTTCTGTTGGTCATGCTTTCACTATGTTTTGGCATACTCAAAATGACCATTTTGCCCCTGCCCTTAATCAGCCCCCTCCGAGAGAGTATGTTTTTTGGCGAATCTTTTCGCGGCTTCACCGCACTTCTCCCCGGTGCCTTCTTCATCCCCAGGCAAGCCACAGTGACATTTTCATAGTGCCACTTCAATATTTGTTATTTTTCTACTTGAACTTATGAATATTTATGCATTTAAATTATTTATATAATGATTATATTCTGTTAAATGCTTGTCATGTTAAAAATACTTGAACTTTAGAATGTTTGAAGTAAATATTATTGGCAAGATAAGAAGAACTTAGTTGCAAGTAATAAATAAATAATATGGTCATAGAGTTTTGATGAGTAGTTTAAATATTATTTTGCATGATGAATAATGATGAGAATGCTAGAAATGGTTCTGGTGTATGTAAAGTGAGATTTTAACCAGAATAGTAGCATGTGTTGATGATGGCTCCGTAGGAGCATGGTTGGTGCAGTTGTTTGCAGGATTATGTGATGCATATGTTAAGTGATGCATAGTATGGCATTATGACACGGTTATTTTATTCACATTAAGTTGAACCGGATTAATAATTCAACTTGAGCATGTTGTTGACCGGGTCGTGGTGCCGCTGAAACGAGTCTTTCCTAGTGCAACCACATTTGCTAGTATGGGACGACCTTAATGCGTTTCATTGTCGTGCCTCTGGTCGGTGCCTCCTACTAGGGAAGGGTATGGGAGCGCGCTACCCTGATCAGGTAGGCGGAGCATAACCTTGTGAGCCCATTGTAAGTTATTTTCGGATCCATGTCCCAGAGTGGGACGGGCCACGACGGTGGTTGAGGTGTCTGGAGGTAGACACGGGGCCACCCAGGACTAGCCCGTTGGGGTCTGAGTCGGGATGGCCGGGAGAGTGTCATGACAATGAAATGGTTTCATCGGAACGCCGTTGGTCCACCCAAATGGGAGTGCGAGGCCATGGGTTCCGTAGTGTAGGTACAATGTACTAACCTCTGTAGAGTGTTTTTAATCTATCGATAGCCGAGTCCACGGTTACGGACATGCTCGAAAGTAGGGTACACCATGGGTCAACACTTAATAAATATGCACACTAAATTGCACTAAGGATGGCAGTGAGGCCATCGTGTTGAGTTGGCCATCAGTTGGTCAAGTTGTGATCCCCGTAAGGATCACGGGCCACGAGTTGGTGAGGTTGTGATCGCCGTAAGGATCACGGGCCACGAGTTGGTCGGGTTCTGATCGCTGTAAGGATCACGGGCCACGAGTTGGTCGGGTTGTGATCGCCGTAAGGATCACGAGTGTGTTTTGGTATTATCATGTTTATTGGTCACATCTGGTAAGACAGTCAGAAGAATGAGTACCTGTTGAGCATAATCACAGTATGTTGGATGTATGGTTGCATTGTTGCTTAAATGGTTAAATATCCTAATATTGTTTGTCATTATGTTTACGTTTATTGTGAGCTTGCAAGTACATTCAATGTACTGACCTGGCGTGTCATGCCAGTTTGCAGGTCATGCCGGATTTGATTGCTTGCTTGTCGTGGTTTCCGTTCGTACGAGCTAGGATAAGCGTTCCAGCCAGAGTCCCTGCAGAGTAGAGTTCACCTCCGTCGTCATTGTTCCGCTGCTAGAGTTATTCTCCCGCTTCAAGTTGTCCTGCTGCTTGCATAGAGCAACTGAGGATGGTGTAGTGTCGCCATACCGATGTTATTCATTGTAATATCAGAGACCTTGTATTCATATTTTTGTAATAATAGAAAGCCAGTTTGTTCTATGCTAAGCAGTGCCGTATTCCAGAAGACTTCTCCTTGATCTCTGGGCTGGAACACGGGGCGTTCCAGTTTCTCTGAGCCGGGGTGCCACATATCGGAACCACGGCTCAAAAATCATCGTGTCTCCAAATTGCGTTTGAAATCTCCAAACCCTTCCCTCTACATTCTTGCAGGTTGCATGCTTTATTTTCCGCTGCTCATATACTCTTTGCATGCTTGCTTGAATTTCATTAAGATTGCTTGACTTGTGCTAAGTTTGCTAAAATCTGCCAAAGACTAAAATTGGGAAAAGGTTAAGTTTCTATTTGGTCATGTAGTCTAATCACCCCCCCCCTCTAGATATACTTCAAGATCCTACAGTTTACCATGAAGAGGGGGAATGCCGGCAGCTAGAATTCTGGCTGGAAAAGGAGCAAACATTGCAAACCTATTATGCACAGCTCCAAAAATCCTGAAACTCCATGGAACTTATTTTTGTAATTAATAAGAATTATTGAGCGAAAGAAACACCAAAGGGGGCCCACACCCTGCCCAAGAGGGTGGGGGGCGCGCCCACCCCTACTGGGCGCACCCCCTGTCTCCTGGGCCCCTTGGTGGCCCTCCGGTGTCCATCTTCTGCTATATGAAGGCTTTTACCCTGGAAAAATCAGAGGGAAGCTTACGGGATGAAACTCCACCGCCAAGAGGCGGAACCTTGGCGGAACCAATCTAGAGCTCCGGCAGAGCTGTTCTGTCGGGGAAACTTCCCTTCGGGAGGGGGAAATCATCACCATCGTCATCACCAACGATCCTCTCATCGGGAGGCGGTCAATCTCCATCAACATCTACACCAGCACCATCTCCTCTCAAAACCCTAGTTCATCTCTTGTATCCAATCTTGTATCAAAACCACAAATTGGTACCTGTGGGTTGCTAGTAGTGTTGATTACTCCTTATAGTTGATGCTAATTGGTTTACTTGGTGGAAGATCATATTTTGAGATCCTTAATGCATATTATTACTCCTCTGATTATGAACATTAATATGCTTTGTGAGTAGTTACGTTTGTTCCTGAGGACATGGGTGAAGTCTTGCTATTAGTAGTCATGTGAATTTGGTATTCGTTCAATATTTTGATGAGATGTATGTTGTCTTTCCTCTAGTGGTGTTATGTGAACGTCGACTACATGCCACTTCACCATTATTTGGGCCTAGAGGAAGGCATTGGGAAGTAATAAGTAGATGATGGGTTGCTAGAGTGACAGAAGCTTAAACCCTAGTTTATGTTGCTTCGTAAGGGACTGATTTGGATCCATCTGTCTAATATGTGGTTAGGTCTACCTTAATACTTCTTTTGTAGTTGCGGATGCTTGCCATAGGGGTTAATCATAAGTGGGATGCTTGTCCAAGTAACGGTAGTACCCAAGCACCGGTCCACCCACATATCAAATTATCAAAGTACCGAACGCGAATCATATGAGCTTGATGAAAACTAGCTTGACGATAATTCCCATGTGTCCTCGGGAGCTCTTTTCCCATTATAAGAAATTGTCCAGGCTTGTCGTTTGCTACAAAAAGGATTGTGCCACCTTTCTGCACTTTATTTACTTTCTTTGCTTGTTACTCGTTACAATTTATCTTATCACAAAACTATCTGTTACCTAAAATTTCAGTGCTTGCAGAGAAAACCTTACTGAAAACCGCTTGTCATTTCCTTCTGCTCCTCGTTGGGTTCGACACTCTTACTTATCGAAAGGACTACGATAGATCCCCTATACTTTTGGGTCATCAAGACTCTTTTCTGGCACCGTTGCCTAGAAGCGTAGCACTTTTGGTGAGTGGAACTTGGTAAGGAAACATTTATATAGTTTGCTGAAATTTTCTGTCACTTATTACTATGGAAACTAATCCTTTGAGGGGCTTGTTCATGGTATCTTCACCTCGACCAGAAGAGCAAAGAGTTGCTCCTCAACCTACTGAACCTATTGAAAATATTTACTTTGAGATTCCTTCGGGTATGATAGAGAAACTGCTATCTAATCCCTTTGCAGGAGATGGGACATTGTATCCTGATTTACACCTTATCTTTGTGGATGAAGTTTCTGTATTATTTAAGCTTGTAGGTATTCCCAGTGATGTTCTCAAAAGGAAGGTCTTCCCTTTATCTTTGAAGGGAGATGCATTGACATGGTATAGGCTATGTGATGATACGGGATCTTGGAATTATAAACGATTGAAGTTGGAATTTCACCAGAAGTTCTATCCTATGCATCTTGTTCATCGTGATCATAATTACATATAAAATTTCTGGCCTCGCGAAGGAGAAAGCATCGCTCAAGCTTGGGGGAGGCTTAAGTCAATGTTATATTCATGCCCCAATCACGAGCTCTCCAGAGAAATGATTATTCAAAAAATTTATGCTCGGCTTTCTCTCAATGATGGCAACATGCTCAATACTTCCTGTGCTGATTCTTATATGCTGAAGACTATTGAATTCAAATGGGACTTATTGGAAAGAATTAAACGCAACTATGAAGATTGGGGTTCCAGCGATGGTAAGGAGTCAGGTATGACACCTAAGTTTGATTGTGTTAAATCTTTTATGAATACCGATCCTTTTCGTGTATTTAGTGCTAAATATGGACTTGACTCTGAGATAGTAGCTTCTTTCTGTGAATCTTTTGCTACTCACGTTGATCTCCCTAAGGAGAAGTGGTTTAAATATAATCCTCCCATTGAATTAAAAGTAGTTGCACCTATTACAGTTGAAGAAAAGACTGTCACCTATAGTGATCCTATTGTTCCTACTACTTATGTTGAGAAACCTCCTTTTCCTATTAGGATAAAGGATCATGCTAAAACTTCGACTGTTGTTTGTAAGACTAATACTAGGACTTATACACCTCCTGAGCAAATCAAAGTTGAATGTAGTATTGCTATGGTTAAAGATCTCTTGGATGATGATTTAGATGGGTATGTTATTTATTTCTATGGAGAGACTGCTAATATTGTTAGACTAGATACTAAGATACATAGACCTGTGGTAGGCATGCCTGTTATTTCTGTTAAAATCGGAGATCATTGTTATCATGGCTTATGTGATATGGGTTCTAGTGCTAGTGCAATACCCTATGACTTATATAAAGAAATTATGCATGATATTGCACCCATTGAATTGGAAGGTATTGATGCTACTATCAAACTTGCCAATAAAGATACTATTTCACCAATTGGGATTGTTAGAAATGTTAAAGTCTTGTGTGGGAAGGTTAAATATCCCGCTGATTTTCTTGTTCTTAGTTCCCCACAAGATGACTTTTGTCCCATTATTTTTGGTAGACCCCTCTTGAATAAAATTAATGCTAAGATTGATTGTGAAAAGGATATTGTTACAGTTGGCTTAGAGGGTATGTCTCATGAGTTTAATTTTGCTAAGTTTCATAGACAACCTCATGATAGAGAAACAACTAGCAATGATGAGATTATTGGTCTTGCTTCTATTGTCGTGCCTCCTACTGATCCATTAGTACAATATTTGCTAGACCATGAAAATGATATGTTTATGAAGGAAAGAAGGGAAATAGATGAAGTGTTTCTTCGACAGGAACCTATGCTGAAACACAACCTACCCGTTGAAATTCTATGAGCCCCCCCTCCACCCAAGGGTGATCACGTGTTTGAACTCAAATCATTACCTGATAATCTTAAGTATGCTTACCTTGATGAAAAGAAAATATATCCTGTTATTATTAGTGCTAACCTTTCAGAGCAAGAAGAAGAAAGATTATTGAAAACTCTGAAGAAGCACCATGTTGCTATTGGATATACTCTGGATGATCTCAAGGGCATTAGTCCCACATTATGCCAACACAAAATTAATTTGGAGGACGATGCCAAACCAGTTAGAGAGATCTTCAACGACAACTGAATCCTAAGATGAAAGAAGTGGTAAGAAAGGAGATACTAAAGCTCCTTGAGGCAGGTATAATTTATCCCGTTGCTGATAGTGATTGGGTAAGCCCTGTCCATTGTGTTCCTAAAAAGGGAGGTATTACCGTTGTTCCTAATGATAAAGATGAATTGATCCCGCAAAGAATTATTACAGGTTATAGGATGGTAATTGATTTCCGTAAATTAAATAAAGCTACTAAGAAATATCATTACCCTTTACCTTTTATCAATCAAATGCTAGAAAGACTGTCCAAACACACACATTTCTGCTTTCTATATGTTTGTTCTGGTTTCTCTCAAATACATGTATCAGCGATGGATCAATCTAAAACTACTTTTACTTGCCCTTTCGGTACTTTTGCTTATAGACGTATGCCTTTTGGTTTATGTAATGCACCTGCTACCTTCCAAAGATGTATGATGGCTATATTATCTAACTTTTGTGAAAAGATTTGTGAGGTATTCATGGATGATTCTCCGTCTATGGATCCTCTTTTGATGATTGCTTGAGCAACCTTGATCGAGTTTTGCAGAGATGCTAAGACACTAGTATCGCCTTGAATTGGGAAAAGTTCCACTTTATGGTTAATGAAGGCATTGTCCTGGGGCATAAGATTTCCGAGAGAGTATTGAAGTTGATAAAGCTAAAGTTGATGATATTGAAAAGATGTCATGTCCCAAGGACATAAAAGGTATAACAAGTTTCCTTGGTCATGCCGGTTTTTATAGGAGGTTCATTAAGGACTTTTCTAAAATCTCTAGGGCTCTGACTAATTTATTGCAAAAAGATATTCCCGTTGTCTTTGATGATGATTGTGTAGAAGAATTTGAAATACTTAAGAAAGATTTGATCACTGCACCTATTGTTCAGCCACCTGATTGGAATTTACCGTTTGAAATTATGTGTGATGCTAGTGATTATGCAGTAGGAGTTGTTCTAGGGCAAAGAGTTGATAAGAAATTGAATGTTATCCAGTATGCTAGTAAGACTCTTGATACTGTCTAGAGAAATTATGCTACTACTGAAAAAGAGTTCTTAGCAGTTGTGTTTGCATGTGATAAGTTTAGACCTTATATTGTTGATTCCAAAGTTATTATTCACACTGATCATGCTGCTATTAAATATCTTATAGAAAAGAAAGATGCTAAGCCTAGACTTATTAGATGGGTTCTCTTGCTCCAAGAATTTGATTTGCATATTATTGATAGAAAGGGAGCTGAGAACCCGGTTGCAGACAACTTGTCTAGGTTAGAGAATGTTCTTGATGACCCATTACCTATTGATAATAGCTTTCTTGATGAACAATTAGCGGTCGTTAATGCTTCTCGTACTGCTCCTTTATATGCTGATTATGATAATTACATTGTTGCTAAATTTATACCACCTAGTTTCACATACCCGCAAAATAAAAAGTTCTTTTATGATTTAAGACATTGCTTCTAGGATGACCCACACCTTTATAAATAAGGAGTAGATGGTGTTATTAGACGTTGTGTACCTGAGCATGAACAGGAACAGATCCTACGCAAGTGTCACTTTGAATCCTATGGAGGACACCATGCTGGAGATAGAACTGCACATAAGGTATTGCAATCCGGTTTTTACTGGCCTACTCTCTTCAATGATGCTCGTAAGTTTGTCTTATCTTGTGATGAATGTCAAAGAATTGGTAACATTAGTAGACGTCGAGAAATGCCTATGAATTATTCTCTTGTTATTGAACTATTTGATGTTTGGGGTTTTCATTATATGGGACCTTTTCCTGCCTCTAATGGTTACGCACATATTTTAGTTTCTGTTGATTACGTTACTAAGTGGGTAGAAGCTATTCCAATTAGTAGTGCTGATCATAACACTTCTATTAAAATGATTAAAGAAATTATTTTTATGAGGTTTGGAGTCCATAGATATCTTATGACTGATGGTGGTTCACATTTTATTCATGGTACTTTCCGTAAGATGCTTGCTAAGTATGATCTTAATCATAGAATAGCATCTCCTTATCACCCACAGTCTAGTGGTCAAGTAGAGTTGAGCAATAGAGAGATCAAATTAATTTTGCAAAAGACTGTGAATAGATCTAGAAAGAATTGGTCCAAGAAACTTGATGATGCATTATGGGCCTATAGAACTGCATACAAAAATCCTATGGGTATGTCTCCGTATAAAATGGTTTCTGGAAAAGCTTGTTACTTACCTCTTGAACTTGAGCATAAAGCATATCGGGCTATTAAAGAGCTCAACTATGATTTCAATCTTGCTGGTGAGAAGAGGTTATTTGACATTAGCTCACTTGATGAATGGAGAACCCAAGCCTATGAGAATGCCAAACTATTCAAAGAAAAAGTCAAACGTTGGCATGATAAAATGATACAAAAGTGTGAGTTTACTGTAGGTGATTATGTGTTATTATTCAACTCGCGTTTAAGATTTTTTGCAGGAAAACTTCTCTCTAAATAGAAAGGTCCTTACGTTATCGAGGAGGTCTATCGTTCCGGTGCCATAAAAATCAACAACTTCGAAGGCACAAGTCCGAGGGTGGTGAACGGTCAAAGAATTAAACATTATATCTCAGGTAATCCTATCAATTTTGAAACTAATATTGTTGAAACTGTAACCCCGGAGGAATACATAAGGGACACTTTCCAGAATGTTCCAGACTCCGAAAAGGAATAGGTATGTAGTACGGTAAGTAAACCGACTCCAAAACAATTCTAATGGCAATTTTTATCAGTTTTGGAATATTTAAGAATTTTAGAAAGAAAGAAGTAGTCTGGGAAGGACACGAGGCCTCCACGAGGGTGGAGGGCGCGCCCACCCTTCCTGGGTACGCCCCCCTGTCTCTTGGCCACCTCGTGTGCCTGCCGGACTCCGTTGTCTTGCACGTTACTTATTTTGGTCAGTAAAAACTCATTATATAATCTCTCGAAGGCTTTGACCACCATATCACGCAAATATCCTTTGTTTTCGTTTCGAGCTGTTTTTCTGACAGATCTAGAGCATCATGACATCTCCAAGCGCTCCCAAGGATATGTTTTTGAGAGGGTTATCAACCCCTGTCTCGCAGAGGTGCTGCAACACCCTCAAACCATTGAGATGCGTGAGGGGGTGCTGCACATCCGTGATGTGGAGGGACCAAGGCGTACCAAAAGCGGAGAGACAAAGCTCGAAGCCATGGAGCAACAAGTTTTCAAGTGTCAAGGGATGGTGGAGCGTGGACTCAACGCCAACCAGATGATGATCACGGAGTTCACCAACAACCACAAGGTGGATGCGAAGGTCATTGTGGAGACCATCTTCAAGCTGCAAGAGAAAATAAAGCACCTCCAAGCCCAGATCTATGACCTGCAAAAGCAAAACTGTGATTATGAATATAGATTCAAGAGGATGAGTATGGCTGCAGATTTGAGGATCCCGAAGACTCGATCATCCTTCTATGATGGTGAGCCTATGCCTTGGAAGATGGACGACAAGCCTACATCATCAACAACTCCTACTTCACCACTTCTGAGGACATAATCACATGGGTATGGGCACTCCCCTTGGCAACTGCCAAGCTTGGGGGAGGTGCCCCGGTATCGTATCACCATCACACTCCTATCTTTACTGTTTTATTTAGTTCGATCCTTTTAGTAGTATCTTGATCCCATAGATTGAAGTTTTGATGGCAAGTAGTTTCGAGTTTTGCTTTCTGATCTCTATGTAATCGAGTCCGTGAGCTATATATAATAAAGATTAGTGTTGAGTCAAGGGCTTTGCTATCTTGTATGATCTTGAGAAAGTAGAAGGAATAAAAAGAATAAAAGAGCTCATGTTGATCTTATGGATAGTAATGACTTCACACATAGAAATTATGAGGCATAAAAGTTGTTGACAGTTGACAAACGTAGTTTTGGTCATCATTGCAATTAATAGGAAGTAATAAGTAAAGAGAGGTCGCACATACAAATATATTATCTTGGACATCTTTTATGATTGGGAGCACTCATTAAGTATGACATGCTAAAAGAGTTGATGTTGGACAAGGAAGACAATGTAATGGTTTATGTTTTCTCACATCTCAGTTAAAGTATATTGTCATTGACCTTCCAAACATGTTGAGCTTGCCTTTCCCCCTCATGCTAGCCAAAATTCCTGGCACCAGGTAGAGATACTACTTGTGCTTCCAAATATCCTTAAACCCAGTTTTGCCATGAGAGTCCACCATACCTACCTACGGATTGAGTAAGATCCTTCAAGTAAGTTGTCATGCTGCAGGCAATAAAAATTGCTCTCTAAATATGTATGACTTATTAGTGCAGAGAAAATAAGCTTTATACGATCTTGTTGTGGAAGCAATAAAAGCGACAGACTGCATAACAAAGGTCCACATACAAGTGGCAATATAAAGTGACGTTGTTTTGCATTAAGATTTTGTGCATCCAATCCTAAAAGCACATGACAACCTCTGCTTCCCTCTGCGAAGGACCTATCTTTTACTTTACGTTTTTACTGTATGCTTGAGTCAAGGTGATCTTCACCTTTCCCTTTTTCATTTTATCCTTTGGCAAGCTCCTCGTGTTTGAAAGATCTTGATATATATATATCCACTTGGATGTAAGTTAGCATGGACTATTTTTGTTGACATCACCTAAAGGTGAATACGATGGGAGGCAACACAATAAGCCCCTATCTTCTTAGTGTCCGGTTGAAACTCCATAACCACAAGTATTTTGTGAGTGTTAGCAATTGTAGAAGACTACATGATAGTTGAGTATGTGGACTTGCTGAAAGGCTCTATTCTTGAATCTTTCTGATGTTATGACAAATTGCAATTGCTTCAATGACTGAGATTATAGTTTGTTAGTCCCCAATGAAATTTCTGAACCATACTTGACATTGTGAATTGAGTGTTACTTGAGCATAAGAAATTACATGATAAAATCTATATATATTGTTGTTATAAGAATGATCATGATGCCCTCATGTCCGTTTTTTATTTTTATCGACACCTCTATCTCTAAACATGTGGACATATTTTTTCGATATCAGCTTTGGCTTGAGGATAAGCGAGGTCTAAGCTTGGGGGAGTTGATATGTCCATTTTGCATCATGCTTTTATATAAATATTTATTGCATTATGGGATGTTATTACACATTATATCTCAATACTTATGGCTATTCTCTCTTATTTTACATGGTTTACCATGAAGAGGGGGAATGCCGGCAGCTGGAATTCCGGTTGGAAAAGGAGCAAACATTGGAAACCTATTCTGCATAGCTCCGAAAATCCTGAAACTCCACAGAACCTATTTTTTCAATTAATAAGAATTATTGAGCGAAAGAAACACCAGAGGGGGCCCACAACCTAGCCAGCAGGGAGGGGGGGCGCCCAACCCTACTGGGCGCGCCCCCTATCTCCTGGGCCCCCTGGTGGCCTCCAGTGTCCATCTTCTGCTATATGAAGGCTTTTACACTGGAAAAAATCATAGGCAAGCTTACGGGATGAAACTCCGCCGCCACGACGCGGAACCTTGGCGGAAACAATCTAGAGCTTCGGCAGAGCTGTTCTGCCGGGGAAACTTCCCGCCGGGAGGGGGAAATCATCACCAACGATCCTCTCATTGGGAGGGGGTCAATCTCCATCAACATCTTCACCAGCACCATCTTCTCTCAAAACCCTAGTTCATCTCTTGTATCCAATCTTGTATCAAAACCACAAATTGGTACCTGTGGGTTGCCAGTACTGTTGATTACTCCTTGTAGTTGATACTAATTGGTTTACTTGGTGGAAGATCATATGTTTAGATCCTTAATGCATATTATTACTCCTCTGATTATGAACATTAATATGCTTTGTGAGTAGTTACATTTGTTCCTGAGGACATGGGTGAAGTCTTGCTATTAGATGTCATGTGAATTTGGTATTCGTTCAATATTTTGATGAGATGTATGTTGTCTTTCCTCTAGTGCTGTTATGTGAACGTCGACTACATGCCACTTCACCATTATTTGGGCCTAGAGGAAGGCATTGGGAAGTAATACTTAGATGATGGGTTGCTAGAGTGACAGAAGCTTAAACCCTAGTTTATGTGTTGCTTCGTAAGGGGCTGATTTGGATCCATATGTCTAATGCTGTGGTTAGGTTTACCTTAATACTTCTTTTGTAGTTGCGGATGCTTGCAATAGGGGTTAATAAAGGTCCACATACAAGTGGCAATATAAAGTGACGTTCTTTTGCATTAAGATTTTGTGCATCCAACCCTAAAAGCACATGACAACCTCTGCTTCCCTCTGTGAAGGGCCTATCTTTTACTTTACGTTTCTACAGTATGCTTGAGTCAAGGTGATCTTCACCTTTCCCTTCTTCATTTTATCCTTTGGAAAGCTCCTCGTGTTTGAAAGATCTTGATATATATATATCCAATTGGATGTAAGTTAGCATGGACTATTTTTGTTGACATCACCTAAAGGTGAATACAATGGGAGGCAACACAATAAGGCCCTATCTTCTCAGTGTCCGGTTGAAACTCCATAACCACAAGTATTGCGTGAGTGTTAGCAATTGTAGAAGACTACATGATAGTTGAGTATGTGGACTTGCCGAAAAGCTCTATTCTTGAATCTTTCTGATGTTATGACAAATTGCAATTGCTTCAATGACTGAGATTATAGTTTGTTAGTTCCCAATGAAATTTCTGAACCATACTTAAAATTGTGAATTGATTGTTACTTGAGCATAAGAAATTACATGATAAAATCTATATATATTGCTGTTATAAGAATGATCATGATGCCCTCATGTCCGTTTTTTATTTTTATCGACACCTCTATCTCTAAACATGTGGACATATTTTTTCGATATCGGCTTCGGCTTGAGGATAAGCGAGGTCTAAGCTTGGGGGAGTTGATACGTCCATTTTGCATCATGCTTTTATATCAATATTTATTGCATTATGGGATGTTATTACACATTATATCTCAATACTTATGGCTATTCTCTCTTATTTTACATGGTTTACCATGAAGAGGGGGAATGCCGGCAGCTGGAATTCTGGCTGGAAAAGGAGCAAACATTGGAAACCTATTCTGCACAGCTCCAAAAATCCTGAAACTCCACAGAACCTATTTTTGCAATTAATAAGAATTATTGAGCGAAAGAAACACCAGAGGGGGCCCACACTCTGGCCAGGAGGGGGGGCGCCTAGCCCTACTGGGCGTGCCCCCTATCTCCTGGGCCCCCTGGTGGCCTCCGGTGTCCATCTTCTGCTATATGAAGGCTTTTACACTGGAAAAAATCATAGGCAAGCTTATGGGATGAAACTCTGCCGCCATGAGGCGGAACCTTGGTGGAACCAATCTAGAGCTTCGGCAGAGCTGTTCTGCCGGGGAAACTTCCCTCTGGGAGGGGGAAATCATCACCAACGATCCTCTCATTGGGAGGGGGTCAATCTCCGTCAACATCTTCACCAGCACCATCTCCTCTCAAAACCCTAGTTCATCTCTTGTATCCAATCTTGTATCAAAACCACAAATTGGTACTTGTGGGTTGCCAGTAGTGTTGATTACTCCTTGTAGTTGATGCTATTTGGTTTACTTTGTGGAAGATCATATGTTCAGATCCTTAATGCATATTATTACTCCTCTGATTATGAACATTAATATGCTTTGTGAGTAGTTACATTTGTTCCTGAGGACATGGGTGAAGTCTTGCTATTAGTAGTCATGTGAATTTGGTATTCGTTCAATATTTTGATGAGATCTATGTTGTCTTTCCTCTAGTGGTGTTATGTGAACGTCGACTACATGCCACTTCACCATTATTTGGGCCTAGAGGAAGGCATTGGGAAGTAATAATTAGATGATGGGTTGCTAGAGTGACAGAAGCTTAAACCCTAGTTTATGTGTTGCTTCGTAAGGGGCTGATTTGGATCCATATGTCTAATGCTGTGGTTAGGTTTACCTTAATACTTCTTTTGTAGTTGCGGATGCTTGCAATAGGGGTTAATCTTAAGTGGGATGCTTGTCCAAGTAAGGGAAGTATCCAAGCACCAATCCACCCACATATCAAATTATCAAAGTACCGAGCGCGAATCATATGAGCTTGATGAAAACTAGCTTGACGATAATTCCCATGTGTCCTCGGGAGCTCTTTTCTCATTATAAGAAATTATCCAGGCTTGTCCTTTTCTAGAAAAAGGATTGGGCCACATTGCTGCACCTCGTTGGGTTCGACACTCTTACTTATCGAAAGGACTACGATAGATCCCCTGTACTTGTGGGTCATCACTTACCCCTATATTCCCGATTGTTCGGCTAGGCGGTAAAGGGAGCACCTCTATGATTGTTACTACCGGGTCATCCGAGTTAGTAACTCAGACTGGGTGAAGCCAAAAGCTAGCAATCTTAAAGGATCACATTGGTCGGCAACAACGGAAGTGAAAATTTTGGTTCATTAATACCACAGAATTCGGGAACTTTCCCCAAACTAAATCCTCAATATTTTCCTCCCACATTGATCGGAGGTGAGGTTTCATGATCATGATAAGCATGACGACCTAAAGAAAGGAACCGATAGCGGGACTATTTTCTTTGGAAGATGTTTCTTACGTTAAAAAATAATATAACATATCTCTCTATGTACCCTTGTTTATAAAACCATATGGCCGGATTGCCTTGCATGCCGTAAATCTTTGAAGTCGATGGTCGGTCAACAAAGTTTTGTACAATGCGGATCCGAGCATTGATGATGTAGAGTACTTGGATACATAGAATCGTTACACATAATTTGTGATTTTACTCTGGATATCAATCCTTAATTCGGCCACCAGTGCCCACATTAAGGCTCGGTGCCTACTGGGCTTCGAGCTTATCTTTTACTAATATTAAAGGGGCACAACGATCCCCTGATCTCGTGTTGCCACCCGACCAGTGTCTCGGGGGCTACTGCATTGCCTATTCAGTGAGAAAATTCAAAGGGCTCAGTGTTCGGCTTGACCGAACTCTGGGCAAACGCGTCTTTAGACAACAATAGGTACCATCTGGACCTATCTGGCTTCAAGCTAATATATTGCGGCAACTTCTCAAGACCCTCTCTCAAGGCCCCATTCGCTGATCACTATTATCCCTAATATATTACACTACATTTCTATTCCTACGTATGCTGCCGAGCTAGGAGTTGATCCTTAGGCCGATTTCGCGATTCGACCTGAGTCTCAGGGGCTATTACGAACAGCGGTTTCATGTTATCCATCAGGTGCATCTCAGGTTTTAGACTGAGGGCTACTGGATATACATATACTGTCTATATATCTCGGCAGAGAATAAAATGCACCAGTTAAAAATATTCACAAAAAATCAGCCCGCGGTCAAGGTGGTGCACGACCTCGGAAGTAGTTCGGCATAAAGCTCGGGTGCCAGTAGCTAGCTCCATAGAGGGCATTTCCGGCATTAAGCTCGGCTAAACTCCTTCAACTTTTTTGAACCAAGGTGATCTATGACACCTCAGATACAGTCCAGCGTTGGAGCTCGGATACATTCCGGTGTTGGAGCTCGGAAGCAGTCTGGTGTTGGTGCTTGGCTGCAAAAGATACCTCGAATGCAGTCCGGCATTGGGGCTCGGATGCAAGAGGGCACAGCCGCACGGGAACATCTTCAAACCCAAGGTGTGGCATAAAAATAACAAGGCATTGATAAAGGCCGGAAACTTAAAGGCTCTCCTCGGATACCCGATGTGTAAACTCTTTGGATGCACTTCGGCGATCCTCAAGATCGAAGATGAGAAGATTTGTTGAACTAGTTTTCAAGACCGACGACCGAAGATGGAGAATAGTTCGGAAGAATCGAGGAGCGTCCCAAATTTGAAAACCGGTTCAGGGGGCTACTATCGGTGTCCTAGACTAGGGGGTACTCACCACATCGTCTCCTGATCAGTTATATTGGGCCAAGGACCCCCATGGTCGTATACTCATGGGCCAGTTCAGACAGCTGCCGCATAGAAAGAAGATTCCACAAGACTTGGTGATCAAGACAAGGACTCCTACCCAACGGTGTATTTGGCTAGGACTCTTGTTATCCTAGGCCACTAGTGCATTATATAAACTGAGGCCAGGCTAGTCGATAGATATATACGACAATCATAATCATAGGCTAGATTCTAGGGTTTAGCCTCTACGATCTCGTGGTAGATTCAACTCTTGTAATACTCATATCATGAAGATCAATCAAGCAGGAAGTAGGGTATTACCTCCATCGAGAGGGCCCGAACCTGGGTAAACATTGTGTCCCCCACCTCCTATTACCATTAGCCTTAGACGCACAGTTCGGGACTCCCTACCCGAGATCCGCCGGTTTTGACACCGACAGTGACCGTACGTAAAGTTGGTTATTCTAAATGAACCATGAGAGTGCAATCTACTGAGTGTAAATACGGTCAGGCCGAACTATGGGACTTCTGCATGCGGGCAGCCCCTAGCACCACATATGGGGGTATAGCCATTAATCAAGCTCAGGTTTATCTGGGCTGTTACAACTAGTGGTGCACCGTACACGTCTATCCGTGTCTGTGGTCTCGAAAACCGATCAGTTATTCAGGTTGAAGAGGTCGTTCAGTGGTTTTGCTGCTAGAGCTGCCACGTACTCTTCCTTGCGAAGAGAACGCTCTGTGTTCCCACTGATAGTGATGATGCCGCATGAACTAGGCATCTTGAGTTTGAGATAAGCGTAATGCGGCACTGCATTGAAACGAGCGAAGGCTGTTCTTCCGAGCAGTACATGATAGCCGCTTCGGAACGGAGCAATGTCGAAGATTAGTTCTTCGCTTGGAAAGTTGTCGGGAGAACCGAATACCACCTCTAATGCTAAAGAGCCCGTGCAGCGGGCCTTTGCGCCTCGTATTACTCCTTTAAAGGTAGTACTGTTGTGGTTGATTCTTGATGGGTCTATCCCCATCTTGCGGACAGTGTCCTGATATATCAGATTGAGACTGCTGCCGCCGTCCATGATGACTTGTGTGAGATGGTATCCGGGAATTATTGGGTCGAGCACCAAGGCGGCCGAACCTCCTTGTCGGATAATAGCCGGATGATCCCTGCAATCGAAAGTGATCGAGTAGGCCGACCATGGATTTAATTTGGGGGCAACAGGTTCTACAGCGTATACGTCCCGGAGTGCGTGTTTGCGCTTCCCCTTTGGTATGTGGGTAGCGTAAATCATGTTCACTATTTTGACCTCTGGTGGAAAATTTGTCTGTCCCCCAGTGTTCGGCTGGCGAGGTTCGTCCTCGTATTCACTTGGCGGCTCTTTCCCCTTGTGTTTGGTGTTTCGCTTGCCGGCCTGCTTGAAGACCCATCATTCTCTGTTGGTATGATTCACAGGTTTCTCGGGGGTGCCATGAATCTGACAGGACCTGTCTAAAATTTTATTTAGGCTAGATGGTCCATCTCTGTTGCCTTTAAATTGCTTTTCCATTGATCGGGTCTGGATCCCCTGAATCCGGCGTTTACCGTTGTATTGTCTTCATTATTTCAATGCTTGTTTTTAATGCGTCGTGGTTTTCCATTGCCATCCCTGATTTCGGATGTGCGTGGATCGCTGGTGCCGCTGCAGGCAAACGAACTGTCCTCGCTGATGCAAAAGCGGGTCATAAGAGTTGTTAGGGATGCCATTGTCATCGGTTTTCCTGGACGAGGTGTCTAGCAAGCCATTTGTCCCGGACAGTGTGTTTGAAAGCTGCTAGGGCTTCGGTATCCGGACAGTCGACGATTTGGTTCTTCTTGGTGAGAAATCTGTTCCAAAGCTTACGGGCTGACTCTCCTGTTTGTTGAATTATGTGACTTAAATCGTCTATATCCGCATCCGGAGGTCAGACATATGTCCCTTGAAAATTAGCCCCCAAAGCATCCTCGAGTTCCTCCCAGCTTACAACGGAATTTTTGGGGAGGCTTTTCAACCAGTGCCGAGCTGGTCCTTTCAACTTGAGGGGCAGGTATTTGATGGCGTGGAGATCAGCTCCACAAGCCCTATGGATGTGAAGAATAAAGTCCTCAATCCAGATTGCAGGGTCTGTCGTTCCGTCGTATGCCTCGATGTTTACGGGTTTAAATCCCTCTGGGAATTCATGGTCCAGCACCTCATAGGTGAAGCACAGGGGGTGTGCGTCACCCCTATACATGGATGTGTCGTGGCGTGGGTCTGACGGCTGTAGTGTTCGATGTTGATTCCGAGCTGGTAGTCGATCAGTATAGTCGGTTTGGTGGCTGTGATCCTGCATAGGAACATGTTTCCTAGATCCATAAATGGACCTGATCATACCAGCTTTTTTTTCTAGGTGCTCACGTAGATTGTGTGCCAACTTGTGTGTGGCGTCTTTAACCGCTTTGTCTTGACCACGGGGTGGTCGGTCCGACAGATCGGCCGTATTGTTTTTCGGCGGAATGGGCATGATAGCCTCATCGTTGAATTCGGGTAGCTTGCATTTTGGGTAGCTCTTTGTGTGGCGATCATCGCCGTATGTTTTGTCAGTGTCGAGTACTTTGTTCCATCTGTGGTTGAGTGTATCCTGCGCGGCTTTAAGCCGTTGCTTCTGCTTCTTCAAGCTCCTCGCGGTGGCAATAAGCCATTTGTGGAGGTGCTCTTGTTCCAAGCGTTTTTCCGGGATGATGTGTGCATCGTCGTCCAGACTGTTCTCCTCTCCAGAGACCGGTTTATAAGTTTTGTCTTCGGCACCACTTTGGTCGGACAGCGGCCCCGAACTGTGTTCGCCATCCGCTGGCTCGCCCTGCTCCATCGCTGGGTCTACGGGGTCGTCGTTGGCATCGCTCGGGGTATATTCTTTTTTGTGCCGGTATCACTGCTTTTGCTATGGCAGGCTTTGTAGCGGCGCCGCTGACATCGGCACTTTGTTTGCTTCTCGATGGGGTTATCCTCCATTGCATCATCTCCATTGCTTTCTCTGGATGTGTCCACCATATATATATATCATATGATTATGTGGATGTCCAACTCTCTGTGGGCGGTGGTTCCTATTTTTCTCCGGCATTGTCATCCATACCGTTGATGTCTTCGGAGTCGAAATCGAGCATGTCGGTTAACTCGTCGATAGTGGCTATTAAGTGGGTGGTGGGTGGGTAACGAATTTCTTCGCCGTCCGCTTCCCACTCAAGCCGGACATAGTTCAGCCAAGAGTCTTCTGACAGGAAGAGAGAATTTAATGAGTTTAGCACGTCGCCCAAGGGCGAGTGCTGAAAGATATCCGTGGAGCTAAACTCCATGATCGGTGCCCAGCCAGGTTCGATGGGCATGGATGCACGCGGTTTGGAGCCTATGGCCGGAGACGAGTCTGAGGGTCCGAAGACACATACCTCCTTGGAAGTGAGATCTGTGTTCGGCTCTATCGCCGCTGAGTGTGCGGCCTACATGGCGGGGTCCATCCACCGTCCTTGGATGGCATGATATGCTCTGGATCTGAAGCCGGGGTAGCTGCAGGTGTAATCTCCTGAACACCGTCTGATGCTAGATCTAAGTCATGCTCATCGTGACTGCAGGGCGCACCCGTCATGGGCTCGAATCCATCGAAGATCAAGTCTCCGCAGATGAAGGCAATGTAGTTCAGGCTTCCAAACCTGACTTGATGGCCAGGGGCATAGCTATCGATCTGCTCCAGATGGCCAAGAGAATTGGCCCGCAGTGCGAAGCCGCCGAATACGAAGATCTGTCTGGGGAGGAAAACCTCACCCTGGACCGCATCATTGTAGATGATTGAAGGAGCCATCGAGCCTTACAGTGACGACATAGTGGAACTCTCAATGAAAGCACCAATGTCAGTGTCAAAATCGGCATATCTCGGGTAGGGGGTCCCGAACTATGCGTCTAAGGCTAATGGTAACAGGAGGCGGGGGACACCGTGTTTACCTAGGTTCGGGCCCTCTCTATGGAGGTAATACCCTACTTAATGCTTGATTGATCTTGATGATATGAGTATTACAAGAGTTGATCTACCACGAGATCGTAGAGGCTAAACCCTAGAAGCTAGCCTATGATTCTGATTATTGTTGTCCTGTGGACTAAACCCTCCGGTTTGTATAGACACCGGAGGGGGCTAGGGTTACATAGAGTCGGTTACACGGAAGGAAATCTACATATCCGAATTGCCAAGATTGCCTTCCACGCAAAGGAGAGTCCCACCCGGACACGGGACGAAGTCTGCAATCTTGTATCTGCATTGTCCAATAGTCCGGCATAAGCATATAGTCCGGCTGTCTGAGGACCCCCTAATCCAGGACTCCCTTAGTAGATGCATTTGAATGGAGGGGCGCCTTTATATGAGTGCAAACTATGTTGCATTCACATCGTGCTGCCTCTTTTCCCGGTCCTCCTCCCTTTACTTCCCTCGTGCATTCACAATGCTAATTTAAGGAGGATGCACCATTGGACGTTCAATATTTCGGGAACAGCTACCCTCTCCCTCGTCTGCATTAAAATCGTATCGGGAACTGCACTGCCCGTTGTCAAATCAAATAGTAATGCTCTGTCCGCTGCATGCCCGGCTAAACACGCCTCCACGCCTCCATCAAACGCCCCCGTTAAACTTGCATGCAAACAAACAAACCTACTCCGGCCAAACGTTTGTTCATGAGCTAGCCGGAATTAAACGGAATGTTGGCCGAGCTCCTCCCGTCCGCCCTCATTTAAATGAGGCCAGACGCCGGCCAAGCTCCTACCATCCGCTGTCTATTTAAACGAGGCTAGACAGACAGCGGGCAAGAATCGCACCCCTCCCACTACTAGAAAAACGGCTATAGCTAATATGGAAATTAATGGCGCACCATGTATGTGGTGCGCCACTACTATATAGTAGTGGCGCACCACATATAGGTACGCCATTAAACTCCAAATACTAATGGCGCACCACATCCACGGTGCGCCACTACTAACAAATTTTTTTTAAACTAGTAATGGCGCACCAGGGGATAGTGCGTCATTACTAGTTAAACTAGTAATGGCACATCACACCCTCGGTGCGCCACTACTAACATTTTTTTTAAAAACTAGTAATGGCACACCACACCCTCGGTGCGCCATTACTAACAATTTTTTTTTCAAAACTAGTAATGGCGCACCTCGGATTGTGCGCCATTACTAGTTTGACTAGTAGTGGCGCACCACACCCACGGTACGCCATTACTAACTTTGACCAAAAATTCCATCCAATGCACCCCCGTCCCCCCTGGACCTCTTTTTTAGTTTAAAAAATAAAATAAAATGATTGAAATGTGAAAAAAATAAAAGAAAATAAGTTTCCCATGTGATATGTGGTCTACTTGTTGGGAAAATTTACAAATACGAATTTCGATTTTATTTGCAAAATCTCTTTGGAATTGGTAAAATGGGCATAACTTTTGCATACGAACTCGGATTAAAAAGTTTTTTATACAAAAAGTCTTCTACTCGAAAAGTTACATCCGATTTCAACATGGGGAACCCCGTTGAAGATTTTTAGAATCCCCAAAAACCTAATAGAATAAAAGATACGGGGCTTTTAAGATCTTGAGGGGAAAATGGAAAAAAAATTCAAACTTAGTAGTGGCGCACCATTTGCTAGGTGCGCCACTAGTAAAAGAAAAAAATTAGTTTCGAATTTTTTTTTGGAAAAAATGTTCAAAATATGAATGGAAGTTTGAAATATTTTTTCAAAATTTCAGCACACTCATGAACATGAACAAAGTCCTAGACATTAACAAGGTTTAATAGGATTAATATGCTAGATATATCAACAAGTGCTTGTTAAGTGAGCTGGTGCTGGGGTTGGAGATAACTTTGGAGTTAAGCGTGCTTGGGCTGGAGTAGTGTGAGGATGGGTGACCTTTCGGGAAGTTTGATCATGGAGTGCGATTTGACTTGAGATTAAGCATATTGACCCGAGATTAAGCATAGTGACCTGAGATTAACAAAAAAAATTATGCTAAAAAATATGAAATTTTTTTGAAAAAAAATTCTATTTTTTTCTGAAACAAATTTGTTAGTAATGGCACACTTCTATGTGGTGCGCCATTACTAAGTCAGATATTAATGACGCACCTCTAGGCATAGTAATCGCGGCGCACTAGAGGTGCGCCGTTACTAAAAATTACTAGTGGCGTGATGATAGTGGCGCACGTGTAGTGCGCCATTAATGGCCAAAACAGGTGCGCCACTAATTAGCCTTTTCCTAGTAGTGTCCGCCGCTCCCCCATCTCCACCCTCACCATTTTCTCAACTCTTCCGATGGCTTCTCAGGAGCTGTTCTCCGGCATATTACCTGGCTGCGAGGCCCGCCGAGCCCTCCGGATAAGAGCGAGGCCGCTCGGTGTTTCACCAACCTCGCTTGGCCCGACGGAGCCAGTTGCCGCCCCAAGCCACCGCGTGGTTCAGCAACTCGCCGCTCCAGTTTAACTCGATGAGGAGTGTCGAGTTGCTCCACGGCGGCACGGGTGTCATCGCTGCCTTGTCGTACCGCGCCACCAGTGTCTGCGGTGGGCGCGCCTCCCGTGTTTGTGGGCGTGCCTCCCGTGCCTGCGGCAGCGCAATGCAGGCATAGACAGAAGCCGGATGTGTGGAGAGCGGCGAGTCGGTTGCCTGGTTCTCCGTGTCCGCCGCCATCATCGAGGAGAAGTAGAGCATGGCAGGCCGCCACCACTTGGGTCCCATGAAGGTCCCCGTCGAGGCAATGATTGTGTATACAGGTGGTTTCTTTGCTGCTTAGTCTCTTCCGAGGACATTCATCGACCCCGCAAGTGTCTGCCGGACATGAGGAAGACAAAGGGATTTGCGAGCGGCCATTTAGATTAGGTATTAATTATACCACAAGGGCCAGATTAGCACCGCTTAGTTCATGTAAATGTAATGAAATCCATCATGTTTATATGAAGATCTGGCTCTTTTATATGAAATCCTTCATGCTTATATGAAATCGGTCCGTAATTGCATGAATTTCCTCTAGTTCGTTAGAGCTGTGAAAATGTATGCAGCTGGCGTTGGATGTCGTCCTCCGCGGAAGGAAGCGGGAGGAAATTTGCCGGCTGCGGTTGGAGATGCTCTTATGCCGGAAATAATAGAGTCACTTCCAATCCATTTGAGTTAATTGCATGTATGATTCTCCCTCTATAACAAGTTAATTGCATGTACAGTGTACATGTCTTGCAGGGTGGCTACAGCTTTGTACAGAAAGTTAAAAAGAAACAAATCCATCCTTAATCTTGTACAAGTACTTTATGGGTTCCACTGTCATTACAGTAGCGAAAGAAGTATATATTAAATAATAGTATATTTCTACTCTGTACTTCTCTCTCTACTCTTATAAAAAAAATTATGCTAAAAAATATGAAATTTTTTTGAAAAAAAATTCTATTTTATTTTCTGAAACAAATTTGTTAGTAATGGCACACTTCTATGTGGTGCGCCATTACTAAGTCAGATATTAATGACGCACCTCTAGGCATAGTAATCGCGGCGCACTAGAGGTGCGCCGTTACTAAAAATTACTAGTGGCGTGATGATAGTGGCGCACGTGTAGTGCGCCATTAATGGCCAAAACAGGTGCGCCACTAATTAGCCTTTTCCTAGTAGTGTCCGCCGCTCCCCCATCTCCACCCTCACCATTTTCTCAACTCTTCCGATGGCTTCTGAGGAGCTGTTCTCCGGCATATTACCTGGCTGCGAGGCCCGCCGAGCCCTCCGGATAAGAGCGAGGCCGCTCGGTGTTTCACCAACCTCGCTTGGCCCGATGGAGCCAGTTGCCGCCCCAAGCCACCGCGTGGTTCAGCAACTCGCCGCTCCAGTTTAACTCGATGAGGAGTGTCGAGTTGCTCCACGGCGGCACGGGTGTCATCGCTGCCTTGTCGTACCGCGCCACCAGTGTCTGCGGTGGGCGCGCCTCCCGTGTTTGTGGGCGTGCCTCCCGTGCCTGCGGCAGCGCCATGCAGGCATAGACAGAAGCCGGATGTGTGGAGAGCGGCGAGTCGGTTGCCTGGTTCTCCGTGTCCGCCGCCATCATCGAGGAGAAGTAGAACATGGCAGGCCGCCGCCACTTGGGTCCCATGAAGGTCCCCGCCGAGGCAATGATTGTGTATACAGGTGGTTTCTTTGCTGCTTAGTCTCTTCCGAGGACATTCGTCGACCCCGCAAGTGTCTGCCGGACATGAGCAAGACAAAGGGATTTGCGAGCGGCCATTTAGATTAGGTATTAATTATACCACAAGGGCCAGATTAGCACCGCTTAGTTCATGTAAATGTAATGAAATCCATCATGTTTATATGAAGATCTGGCTCTTTTATATGAAATCCTTCATGCTTATATGAAATCGGTCCGTAATTGCATGAATTTCCTCTAGTTGGTTAGAGCTGTGAAAATGTATGCAGCTGGCGTTGGATGTCGTCCTCCGCGGAAGGAAGCGGGAGGAAATTTGCCGGCTGTGGTTGGAGATGCTCTTATGCCGGAAATAATAGAGTCACTTCCAATCCATTTGAGTTAATTGCATGTATGATTCTCCCTCTATAACAAGTTAATTGCATGTACAGTGTACATGTCTTGCAGGGTGGCTACAACTTTGTACAGAAAGTTAAAAAGAAACAAATCCATCCTTAATCTTGTACAAGTACTTTATGGGTTCCACTGTCATTACAGTAGCGAAAGAAGTATATATTAAATAATAGTATATTTCTACTTTGTACTTCTCTCTCTACTCTTATAAAAAACAGAGTTGGTGATGATGGTGTGCCTGCCATCCTGCAATATAGGCCGTCCAATTTATATCTGACTAATAGGAAGGAAACTACGGCAATTTTGCAAAAAGATACCCACACCCCTCTCCACATTTGCAAATAAGGCCTTACCTCGTTCATCGTTTTCTCTCATAAGATAAACTACTCATACAAATGCATCTTGATATTCCGTGCAACGCAAGGGCATCTTGCTAGTAATATAAAAATCTAAAGTTATAGACAGAATTCGAAGTCTGGTCATCGCGTTGCGAGCATCCGGCGCTAACCAGTCCGGCACATATTCATTGTGGATGATGCTGGAGATATATGTCTATGTCTACTCCTATACCCCTTCTGCTCCTAAATATTTTTCTTTTTCAGATTTGAAATGGACTACCATATATGGATGTGTATATAGACATAGTTTAGAATGTACATTTACTCGTTTTGCTCCGTTTTGCTCCGTATGTAGTCACTACCATATATCGATAATCTCCCCAGTTTCAGACATAGCGGCAAACAAAAAGGCAAACGAGAACAAGACGAAAGGGAAAGAGGGGAGGAGATTGGGAAAGAGAGGGCGAATAAAACGGCAAGGGTGAAGTGGGGGAGAGGAAAACGAGAGGCATATAATGTAATGCGAGAGATAGGGATTGTGATGGCTACTTGGTATGGTTGACTTTTGCGCAAACTCCCCAGCAACGGTGCCAGAAATTCTTCTTGCTACCTCTTGAGCACTGCGTTGGATTTCCCCGAAGAGGAGAGGATGATGTAGTAAAGTAGCGTAAGTATTTCCCTCAGTTTTTGAGAACCAAGGTATCAATCCTGTAGGAGATCACACTCAAGTCCCTCGTACCTACACAAAACGATAGCTACTCGCAACCAATGCGATTAGGGGTTGTCAATCCCTTCACGGTCACTTACGAGGGTGAGATCTGATAGAGATAATAAATAATATTTTTGGTATTTTTGATATACAGACGCAAAGTGAAAAGTAAAAGGCAAAGTAAAAACAAAGCAAGTAATAAAGTAATGGAGATTGGTATGATGAGAATAGACCCGGGAGCCATAGGTTTCACTAGTGGCTTCTCTCAACAATACAATACGTGCCTTGCTGCCCCTGCTGTCACTAGGAAAGGACACTTCAAGATTGAACCCAAAGCTAAACACTTCTCCCATTGCAAGAACTACCAATCACACATAAAAGAATTCAGAGAAGATTCAAATATTATTCATAGATAATCTGGATCATAAACCCACAATTCATCGGTCTCAACAAACACACCGCAAAAAACAAGATTACATCGAATAGATCTCCACAAGAGAGGGGGAGAACATTGTATTGAGATCCAAAAAGATAGAAGAAGCCATCTAGCTACTAGGTATGGACCCGAAGGTCTGAAGTAAACTACTCACACTTCATCGGAGAGGCTATGGTGTTGATGTAGAAGCCCTCCGTGGTAGATGCCCCCTCCGGCGGAGCTCCGGAACAGGCCCCAAGATGGGATCTCGTGGATACAGAAAGTTGCAGCGGTGGAATTAGGTTTTTGGCTCCCTATTTGATCTGTCAGGGGTACGTAGGTATATATAGGAGGAAGGAGTACGTTGGTGGAGCAACAGGGGGCCCACGAGGCAGGGGGCACGCCCTAGGGGGGCGCCCCCACCCTCGTGACTGCCTCTTTTGTTCCTTGGAGCAGGGTCGAAGTCTCCTGGATCACGTTCGGTGAGAAAATCACGTTCCCGAAGGTTTCATTCCGTTTGGACTCCGTTCGATATTCTGTTTCTTCGAAATACTGAAATAGGCAAAAAACAGCAATTCTGTGTTGGGCCTCCGGTTAATAGGTTAGTCCCAAAAATAGTATAAAAGTGGAAAATAAAGCCCAATATAGTCCAAAACAATAGATAAAGTAGCATAGAGCAATCAAAAATTATAGATACATTGGAGACGTATCACCTACCAGGGCCGCTTTGCCAATGCATAAGTCCATGGCCTCAGATCCGCTTCGTCGCACCCTCGTCCAACCTACCGGAGCAGCTTCTGATGGCCCATCCGTGGCTACAGATCCACATCGTCAACACCATCCTAAACCCAACCACCGAAGCAGCTTCACCGACGCCCTCATCCACAACCTCAGATTCGCTTCGCCCACACCGTAGTCCACCCTACCGGAGCCGCTCCACAAACACCCTATTTGATGGTTCTAGAACTCCTTACCGGACCCCAACAGTCGGCACAGTGTCATCACCCTTACGTTTCTAACCTGATTCCCACCGTCTAGCAAGATGCCAAGTAGCCACCATGGCCTAGGTACTTGTCGGCTTTAAACCCGTCCAACATCACTTGCCAGATGTACTTCAAATATACTAATAGGTCGCTGTTACATGTTATGCAGCTCGCAAAAACTACAAGGACGATGTTTCTTCTAGATCTAATAGCTTGGCCAGCCAAGATCCTGGACTGAGGCATTGCCATGATCTTGTAAGTGTGTCTCTCTCTCTTGTATTGATGTGTGTCTGCCAGCATACTTTCCTAGCATTTTTGATCAGTAATCCCTTTGTGCAGACAATGATTTCTACTACTGGCTGCTAAATTAGATATGTAGATGTCATGCATGATACTCTTTAGAACAGAGGTAGTACATTACAGAAAATCGTAGGTGGCATATAGGAATTCCAGTGCACTACATTAGGTTCCCTTAGAGTGTCTGCTAGTCCATGACACAGAGTCATGCCTAGTTTATGCTATGAACACAATCGTTAGTTGGTGCTTTAAATATGCGCAAGGGATATGCAATGTATTATCATGTAGACATATCTGAAATTAGCCGTGTCAACTTGCAGATAGGGTTACGCAATGAAAAATTCCAAGATGTATGTGGCAATTTCATGGAACATCACAAAAAAGGAGGGGCAGTAGTGACCCTATACAGTATGCTATGGTAGGTCACTCTAGCCCAATTCTCTTGCAGGATTCTCCCATTGCAATCATCATGACATGTTATTTGTATGTCAGTTCTATTGGCCAAGTTTCTTAGGGACAGTTATTTCGAGTTATCCTAAGAAAATAAGCACCTTTGAATATAAGCTCCAGGTAATAAGCCAACTAGTTCTTTTCATTGCCTGCCTTTTCAGCTTATTTGTGGTATGATCAGTGAAAAGTCTAGCTTGCATTATATTTTTTTATTTTGCTGTCCATATGAAAATTAATTTGACTTGCAAACATCACAAATTAAACCTAGTGCAGTAATGAATATGGTAGGAGAACAGACCATTAATATTTGGTTCAAAATGCAAATACAAAGATACCATCTACTTGGCACAATCTACGTTGGTCAATGTCTTCCATAGAGATCCCATTGCCTAATTTATATGAAGAAAGCATGACCTAAATTTAAATGAAGAACAATTATTTATCGAAATTTAATTGTCCAAGTGGATGGTTATTATCATATAGCAGCACCACCTAAAACCATCATATAGCAGCAACAGCAGCTCATAGCAACAAATCATACAGCAGCAGCAACGTGTGTTGGTGTCAAAACCGGCGTGTCTCGGGTAGGCGATCCCGAGCTGTGCGTCTAAGGATCGAGGGTAACAAGAGGCAGGGGAAATGATGTTTACCCAGGTTTTGGCCCTCTTGATGGAGGTAATACCCTACTTCTTGCTTGATTGACTTTGATGAGTATAGGGGTTACAAGAGTTGATCTACCTCGAGATCCTAATGGCTAAACCCTAGATGTCTAGCCTGTATGGTTATGATTGGCTCTATGGACTAAACCCTCCGGCTTATATAGACACCAGATGGGCCTAGGGTTGTACATAGTCGGTTTAGAGAAATGAAAATATATTATCCGAATGCCAAGCTTGCCATCCATGCAAAGGAGAGTCCCATCCGGACACAAGGGAGGTCCTTCTGTCTTGTATCTTCGCGGCCCATTAGTCCGGCCCATGTAACATAAGCCAGCTCCCCAAGGACCCCATAATCCAGGTCACCCTCAATAGCCCCTGAATCGGGCTTCAATGACGACGTATCCGGCGTGCATATTGTCTTCGACATTGCAAGGCGGGTTCCTTCTCCGAATACTCCAAAGCAGTCTTCCATACATAAGAGATGTATCTGGCTCTATTTAATAATCACAACCCTAGGATGCAAGGGACATATACTTAGAACAAAGTAAGTCACGTCCACTGTCATCTTTTTCGTCGAGGCAATACATCCTGGCCCTGTTTATTATTCTGAACCATTTTACAGCCCCCGCTTCGCGTTTCGAGGCACGAACATTCACACGTCTTGGCAAAGCAGAGATTGTGTCCCCTTATTACGGGATTCTCATCAATACGGGTTTGGGTAATCCAATAGTGACGTTCACATGTCCCCTTGGCAATAGGCGAGGTTTAAGGCTTATGAGGGGACGCTTGATATCCACTACCTTTATAAGAAGATAAGGATCCGTCTTTTTAGCCCACGCCTTCTTCCTCCTTAGCCCATCTGCCCTCGAGCTCCAGCACCCAAGTTTCAATCTTTTCCATCGCCACCAAACACTCTAGCCATGTCCGGATCTGGATCATAGGGCAAGTGGATGGCTTCCTCTATTACGGAGGAGAACGTCGAGGAACTCTGGGAAGTAGGGTACTTGGCCGTGGACATAGCCCAACGGCTCCCTGTCAAGAAGCAGATCATTCCCACCCTGGAGCCTAATGAGAGGGTAGTGTTCATCCCCCATTTCCTTCGCGGACTAGGGTTCCCCCTACATCCTTTCTTCTATGGTCTCATGTTTTACTACGAGCTAGATTTCCTTGATCTAGCCCCAAATTCCTTCCTCAACATTTCGGCGTTTATGGTCGTGTGCGAGGCATTCCTTCGCATCCCCCCTCCACTTCAGCCTATGGCTCAAGGTCTTTAACGTGAAGCCGAAGGTAGTTGATGGTCAACAAGCGGAGTGCGGTGGCACTATGGTGAGAAAGCTTCACAACGTCACCTGGCCCAAGGGGACCTTCGTGGAAACCGTCAAGGGATGGCAGCAGGGGTGGTTCTATATCACGGAACCTCATGACGCCACATGGGTCGCTGCTCCCGAGTTCAAGTCCAGGCCTCGAATGCGGCTTACATCATGGCTCCACAAGGGCCTGGATTGGGCGTCGTTCGACGAGATGAGGAGGCTGCAGAAATGCGTCAAGGGTATGGTAGACAAGAACACTAGTCTTGCCAGCATGATCGAGATGATGCTTTTTCGCTAGATTCTCCCCTATCAACACTAGACTCTGTATATGTGGGAATTCGACCCGACCAATCCTTGAACCCTGCAGCGGTTCTTCGGCCCGACGCACGAAGACATATGGAAGCTGCTTTTCAAGGCTCAGAAGTCATGGCCAAAAACGACCGAAGACCTCGGCCTTGACTGCGCTCATCCGGCCAGTCCTATAAGTTTTCTGATGACTTTAACTTGCAAATCCAAAGAGTATATTGAGCTTTCCATACTTCCCACAGGGATGGACAAAGAAGGTGGAGCAGATCCAATGTCCAGCTCTGCTACCTGTAGACCCAGCCAATCCTCTGTTGACGAGGATGCTGGTTCCGGCACAATATCAGGCGCCGGAGCATAAGGCCAAGAAGAAGGGCAGGGAGGCCAGCCTCTGCCATAAATGTGCTCCGGACGTTGTGTCCGAAGAAACGAAGACTCTCTCCTCTCATGACAAAGATGAAGAGGAGGAAGAGAGCAATTCTACCCTTTAGTGGGAAAGAACAAAAGGGCGGCTCCTGTGGACCTGGAGGCGGAGGCGTCCAAGAAGGGGAAACTCTCCCTTTCGTATGATTTTGAATTGGAAGCCGACACCATCCACGAGTGGCACCCCAGGCCGAAGCCCCTGGACGGATCGTAAGTATCCAAAGACACCGTACATATATCCGGTTTTATGCCTTGTGGTTCTAACATATTGAATTGCGCGCTGCAGTCTGTCTTGCGATCTCTCCCAACGATCATCATCGTCCTGTGGGAATTCGCTGGGGTCGAGCATGATGGAGAGCGAGTCGCCTCTGCAGGCCTCTCCGCCCATCGCTACGGACCACACCGAAGTGTTGTCCCGGAAACCTCTCCAGACCACGGGGAGGTGCTGGAGGCCGTGAAGGTAGTGACGGAGTGTAATACCTCTGTTGCCGAAAAGAGGAGGGAATCGACCCCCATGGAGACCAGTGACGGAGGCCATGCCCAATTCGGCCCCTGACCAAATATTATTCCGCAGATCCATACGGCTCCGGGATCAGGCGAGCAGCCTCCTTCGAAAGAAAGGGGCACGCCATCTCCACCGGCGACCTCTATCAATTCGAAGGCGCCGGACACTCTGGTGGAAGCGCTTCAGAGCACTTCCATTATAGAGGAACATCATACACTCATGGGTACGGTGGTGGAAAAGGTTCGGTTCGGTAAAATCGGATTGAACCAAGCCTATACCAGCCTTCTATCAGGCTTTGAGGTATGTGATATAATATATTTTTTTGACTATTTGTATATGTAAAAAGGAGTGCCTGTGTATAGATAGTAGCCCCTGAGACTCTGTTTGGCTTTCGCGAAGAAAGGCCGAACAGAGGATCGAATAATTCTTCATAGGAGATAACATATATGTCTATTTGGGTAAATAGGCTTCGATGTTAGCGGCGACCTCCCATGCCGCCGAAGTGTCTGAACTAAAGCAGAAGTTGGAGGAAAGGTGAGGTATGCGATACCGAAACATATTTGAAATGATATGAGTTCTGATTTGTTATCTAAATGAGTTTTATAATTATGCTCATAGTTGACGCGTCTGAGTCGAGACCCTCAAGAGCGCGCTGGGCGAAGCCAAGAAGGCGGTGGAGGAGGAACGAGCCGCCCGATTAAGACATGAAGCAAGGTTGGATGAAGTCCAACAAGAGCTCAAGGATGCTATAAGCAAATATGAGTCCTTAGAGCACAAACTGTCGGATCGAGACTCCGAACTTGCTACGGCGCTCTAAAGTACGAAGGAGGCCCGGGTTGAAGCAGAAGGTACCTGCCGGGAGATCCAAGAGGCAAAGCAGATCGCGGCGCATAAGGCCTTTAATATGCAGAGAAATTTTGTAAGAAGGAAGTACATCTTACTAACCCACATTTGGAGTTCTCCAGAAGCGTTTGCGGATCTACCCCGGAGTATTGCTGATTCTGTGGAGTTCTTTCTAGCTGAAGAGGGGAGCTCAACAGAGAAGCTGTTCTGATTGCAGTACCTTGCACTAGAGCATCCAGTGCCGCTCAGTGATCAGCTGAAGCAGCTGACCGAACTGCATAGGGTGGCCGAATTGGCTATGAAGGATACTGTAGTCCGTCTTTGGCCAGCTGAACCCATACCCGACAGTTACTTCGGGCTCGTGAAGCGCCTAGTCAATGCCTTCCCTCGGCTTGATACTATAAAGTGGTCAGTCTGGATTGAAGGTGCCCGGATGGCCTTTGCCTGTGTCAAGGTGCAGTGGGTAACAATGAGTGCCGCCAAGCTTCTAACCGAGGGACCGCCTGCAGGAGAGCACCGCACACCGGAGCGGTATTTTGAATGAATGTATCTGTCCTGCTCGAACTTTGTATTATGAAAACAAGGCTTTTGTATAATATTTTTGCTTGTTTCATCTCAAATAATTTCCCTCCTATGCGGCCGTTTACGACATCTGAGAGTTGGCCAGTCGTAGGCTTTAGCCCCGACGTTGGTAGTACGTGGGTATTCGGAAAAGCACATGAACACACTTAAACGAGCGACTTGGTGCTTGAAGGAGGTGTTAGTGTGGCGAACAGGCAATCAGACTATGCGTCTTTATCACTCACACTTAGCCATAGGAGTTTGACAATAAGATTGTAGGAGCAGCCCCTGGTATTGTTCGGTTATCCGACCTTGGGTGTTGTAGATGCCTAACCAGGTGAAGACTGGTCCTTCACGTAACACGGAAAAAATCGCAAGATATTTATACTTAGTCACCGAATAGCTGACCAGCTCTCGCCGCATCATGATAGTCAATTTTCGGGTTTCTCTACTGAGGCGTTTATCTGGATGAACCAGAAACACAATCGCAGTAGTTCTCCGTTTACTAACTTAGCCGAACAAGAGGGACGTAAGGTAGTAACCATAGGAGTCGGGCAACCCAACTATTGACCAAAGACATGATTGGAGCATATACCCGAATATAGCATTATAAGCCTCCAGTACCATCCACGAGTGGCACCCCAGGCCGAAGCCCTTGGCCGGATCGTAAGTATCCAAAGACACCGTACATATATCCGATTTTATGCCTTGTGGTTCTAACATATTGAATTGCGCGTTGCAGTCTGTCTTGCGATCTCCCCCAACGATCATCATCGTCCTGTGGGAATTCGCTGTGGTCCAGCATGATGGAGAGCGAGTCGCCTCTGCAGGACTCTCCTCCCATCGCTACGGACAACACCGAAGTGTTGTCCCGGAAACCTCTCCAGACCACGGGGAGGTGCTGGAGGCCGTGAAGGTAGTGACGGAGTGTAATACCTATGTTGCCGAAAAGAGGGGGGAATCGACCCCCATGGAGACCAGTGACGGAGGCCATGCCCAATTCGGCCCCTGACCAAATATTATTCTGGAGATCCATACGGCTCTGGGATCAGGCGAGCAGCCTCCTTCGAAAGAAAGGGGCGCGCCATCTCCACCGGCGACCTCTGTCAATTCGGAGGCGCCAGACACTCTGGTGGAAGCGTTTCAGAGCACTTCCATTATGGAGGAACATCATACCCTCATGGGTACGGTGGTGGAAAAGGTTCGGTTCGGTAAAATCGGATTGAACCAAGCCTATACCAGCCTTCTATCAGGCTTTGAGGTATGTGATATAATATATATTTTTGACTATTTGTATATGTAAAAAGGAGTGTCTGTGTATAGATAGTAGCCCCTGAGACTCTGTTTGGCATTCGCGAAGAAAGGCCGAACAGAGGATCGAATAATTCTTCACAGGAGATAACTGATATGTCTATTTGGGTAAATAGGCTTCGAGGTTAGCGGCGACCTCCCACGCCGCCGAAGTGTCTGAACTAAAGCGGAAGTTGGAGGAAAGGTGAGGTATGCGGTACCAAAACATATTTGAAATGATATGAGTTCTGATTTGTTATCTAAATGACCTTTATAATTATGCTCATAGTTGACGCATCTGAGTCGAGACCCTCAAGAGCGCGCTGGGCGAAGCCAAGAAGGCGGTGGAGGAGGAACGAGCCACTCGCTTAAGACATGAAGCGAGGTTGGATGAAGTCCAACAAGAGATCAATGATGCTATAAGCAAATATGAGTCCTTGGAGCGCAAGCTGTCGAATCGAGACTCCGAACTTGCTACGGCGCTCTAAAGTGCGAAGGAGGCCTAGGTTGAAGCCGAAGGTACCTGCCGGGAGATCCAAGAGGCAAAGCAGATCGCGGCGCATAAGGCCTTTAATATGCAGAGAAATTTTGTTAGAAGGAAGTACATCTTACTGACCCACATTTGGAGTTCTCCAGAAGCATTTGCGGATCTACCCCGGAGTATTGCTAATGTTGTGGAGTTCTTTCTAGCTGAAGAGGGGAGCTCAACAGAGAAGCTGTTCTGATTGCAGTACCTTGCACTAGAGCATCCAGTGCCGCTCAGTGATCAGCTGAAGCAGCTGACCGAACTGCATAGGGTGGCCGAATTGGCCGTGAAGGATACTATAGTCCGTCTTTGGCCAGCTAAACCCATACCCAGCAGTTACTTCGGGCTCGTGAAGCGCCTAGTCAATGCCTTCCCTCGGCTTGATGCTATAAAGTGGTCAGTCTGGATTGAAGGTGCCCGGATGGCCTTTGCCTGTGTCAAGGTGGAGTGGGTAACGATGAGTGCCGCCAAGCGTGCAACCGAGGGACCGCCTGCAGGAGAGCACCGCACACCGGAGCGGTATTTTGAATGAATGTATCTGTCCTGCCCGAACTTTGTATTATGAAAACAAGGCTTTTGTATAATATTTTTGCTTCTTTCATCTCAAATAATTTCCCTCCTATGCGGCCGTTTACGACATCTGAGAGTTGGCTAGTCGTAGGCTTTAGCCCCGACGTTGGTAGTACGTGGGTATTCGGAAAAGCACATGAACACACTTAAACGAACGACTTGGTGCTTGAAGGAGGTGTTAGTGTGGCGAACAGGCAATCAGACTATGCGTCTTTATCACTCACACTTAGCCATAGGAGTTTGACAATAAGAATGTAGGCGCAGCCCCTGGTATTTTTCGGTTATCCGAACTTGGGTGTTGTAGATGCCTAACCTGGTGAAGACTGGTCCTTCGCGTAACACGGAAAAAATCGCAAGAAATTTATACTTAGTCACCGAATAGCTGACCAGCTCTCGCTGCATCATGATAGTCAATTTTCGGGTTTCTCTACTGAGGCGTTTATCTGGATGAACCAAAAACACAATCGCAGTAGTTCTCCATTTACTAACTTACCGAACAAGAGGGACGTAAGGTAGTAACCATAGGAGCCGGGCAACCCAACTATTGACCAAAGACATGATTCGGATCATATACCCGAATATAGCATTATAAGCCTCCAGTACCATCCACGAGTGGCACCCCAGGCCGAAGCCCTTGGCCGGATCGTAAGTATCCAAAGACACCGTACATATATCCGATTTTATGCCTTGTGGTTCTAACATATTGAATTGCGCATTGCAGTCTGTCTTGCGATCTCCCCCAACGATCATCATGGTCCTGTGGGAATTCGCTGGGGTCAAGCATGATGGAGAGCGAGTCGCCTCTACAGGCCTCTCCGCCCCTCGCTGCGGACAACACCGAAGTGTTGTCTCGGAAACCTCTCCAGACCACGGGGAGGTGCTGGAGGCCGTGAAGGTAGTGACGGAGTGTAATACCTCTGTTGCCGAAAAGAGGGGGGAATCGACCCCCATGGAGACCAGTGACGGAGGCCATGCCCAATTCGGACCCTGACCAAATATTATTCCGGAGATCCATACGGCTCTGGGATCAGGAGAGCAGCCTCCTTCGAAAGAAAGGGGTGCGCCATCTCCACCGGCGACCTCTGTCAATTCCGAGGCGCCGGACACTCTGGTGGAAGCGCTTCAGAGCACTTCCATTATGGAGGAACATCATACCCTCATGGGTACGGTGGTGGAAAAGGTTCGGTTCGGTAAAATCGGATTGAACCAAGCCTATACCAGCCTTCTATCAGGCTTTGAGGTATGTGATATAATATATATTTTTGACTATTTGTATATGTAAAAAGGAGTGCCTGTGTATAGATAGTAGCCCCTGAGACTCTGTTTGGCATTCGCGAAGAAAGGCCGAACAGAGGATCGAATAATTCTTCACAGGAGATAACATATATGTCTATTTGGGTAAATAGGCTTCGATGTTAGCGGCGACCTCCCACATCGCCGAAGTGTCTGAACTAAAGCAGAAGTTGGAGGAAAGGTGAGGTATGCAATACCGAAACATATTTGAAATGATATGAGTTCTGATTTGTTATCTAAATGAGTTTTATAATTATGCTCATAGTTGACGCGTCTAAGTCGAGACCCTCAAGAGCGCGCTGGGCGAAGCCAAGAAGGCGGTGGAGGAGGAATGAGCCGCCCGCTTAAGACATGAAGCGAGGTTGGATGAAGTCCAACAAGAGATCAATGATGCTATAAGAAAATATGAGTCCTTAGAGCGCAAACTGTCGGATCGAGACTCCGAACTTGCTACTGCACTCTAAAGTGCGAAGGAGGCCTGGGTTGAAGCCGAAGGTACCTGCCGGGAGATCCAAGAGGCAAAGAAGATCGCGGCGCATAAGGCCTTTAATATGCAGAGGAATTTTGTAAGAAGGAAGTACATCTTACCGACCCACATTTGGAGTTCTCCAGAAGCGTTTGCGGATCTACCCCGGAGTATTGCTGATGCTGTAGAGTTCTTTCTAGCTGAAGAGGGGAGCCCAACAGAGAAGCTGTTCTGATTGCAGTACCTTGCACTAGAGCATCCAGTGCCGCTCAGTGATCAGCTGAAGCAGCTGACCGAACTGCATAGGGTGGCCGAATTGGCCATGAAGGATTATGTAGTCCGTCTTTGGCCAGCTGAACCCATACCCAGCAGTTACTTCGGGCTCGTGAAGCGCCTAGTCAATGCCTTCCCTCGGCTAGATGCTATAAAGTGGTCAGTCTGGATTGAAGGTGCCCGGATGGCCTTTGCCTGTGTCAAGGTGCAGTGGGTAACGATGAGTGCCGCCAAGCTTGCAACCGAGGGACCGCCTGCAGGAGAGCACCACACACCGGAGCGGTATTTTGAATGAATGTATCTGCCCTGCCCGAACTTTGTATTATGAAAACAAGGCTTTTGTATAATATTTTTGCTTGTTTCATCTTAAATAATTTCCCTCCTGTGCGGCCGTTTACGACATCTGAGAGTTGGCCAGTCGTAGGCTTTAGCCCCGACGTTGGTAGTACGTGGGTATTCGGAAAAGCACATGAACACACTTAACCGAACGACTTGGTGCTTGAAGGAGGTGTTAGTGTGGCGAACAGGCAATCAGAGTATGCGTCTTTATCACTCACACTTAGCCATAGGAGTTTGAAAATAAGATTGTAGGCGCAGCCCCTGGTATTGTTCGGTTATCCGAACTTGGGTGTTGTAGATGCCTGACCAGGTGAAGACTGGTCCTTCGCGTAACACGGAAAAAATCGCAAGATATTTATACTTAGTCACCGAATAGCTGACCAGCTCTCGCCGCATCATGATAGTCAATTTTCGGGTTTCTCTACTGAGGCGTTTATCTGGATGAACCAAAAACACAATCGCAGTAGTTCTCCATTTACTAACTTAGCCGAACAAGAGGGACGTAAGGTAGTAACCATAGGAGCCGGGCAACCCAACTATTGACCAAAGACATGATTCGGAGCATATACCCGAATATAGCATTATAAGCCTCCAGTACCATCCACGAGTGGCACCCCAGGCCGAAGCCCTTGGCCGGATCGTAAGTATCCAAAGACACCGTACATATATCCGATTTTATGCCTTGTGGTTCTAACATATTGAATTGCGTGTTGCAGTCTGTCTTGCGATCTCCCCCAACGATCATCATGGTCCTGTGGGAATTCGTTGGGGTCAAGCATGATGGAGAGCGAGTCGCCTCTACAGGCCTCTCCGCCCATCGCTGCGGACAACACCGAAGTGTTGTCCCGGAAACCTCTCCAGACCACGGGGAGGTGCTGGAGGCCGTGAAGGTAGTGACGGAGTGTAATACCTCTGTTGCCGAAAAGAGGGGGGAATCGACCCCCATGGAGACCAGTGACGGAGGCCATGCCCAATTCGGACCCTGACCAAATATTATTCCGGAGATCCATACGGCTCTGGGATCGGGAGAGCAGCCTCCTTAAAAAGAAAGGGGTGCGCCATCTCCACCGGCGACCTCTGTCATTTCCGAGGCGCCGGACACTCTGGTGGAAGCGCTTCAGAGCACTTCCATTATGGAGGAACATCATACCCTCATGGGTACGGTGGTGGAAAAGGTTCGGTTCGGTAAAATCGGATTAAACCAAGCCTATACCAACCTTCTATCAGGCTTTGAGGTATGTGATATAATATATATTTTTGACTATTTGTATATGTAAAAAGGAGTGCCTGTGTATAGATAGTAGCCCCTGAGACTCTGTTTGGCATTCGCGAAGAAAGGCCGAACAGAGGATCGAATAATTCTTCACAGGAGATAACATATATGTCTATTTGGGTAAATAGGCTTCGATGTTAGCGGCGACCTCCCATGCCGCCGAAGTGTCTGAACTAAAGGAGAAGTTGGAGGAAAGGTGAGGTATGCAATACCGAAACATATTTGAAATGATATGAGTTCTGATTTGTTATCTAAATGAGTTTTATAATTATGCTCATAGTTGACGCGTCTGAGTCGAGACCCTCAAGAGCACGCTGGGCGAAGCGAAGAAGGCGGTGGAGGAGGAACGAGCCACCCGCTTAAGACATGAAGCGAGGTTGGATGAAGTCCAACAAGAGATCAATGATGCTATAAGAAAATATGAGTCCTTGGAGCGCAAACTGTCGGATCGAGACTCCGAACTTGCTACGGCACTCTAAAGTGCGAAGGAGGCCCGGGTTGAAGCCGAAGGTACCTGCCGGGAGATCCAAGAGGCAAAGAAGATCGCGGCGCATAAGGCCTTTAATATGCAGAGGAATTTTGTAAGAAGGAAGTACATCTTACCGACCCACATTTGGAGTTCTCTAGAAGCGTTTGCGGATCTACCCCGGAGTATTGCTGATGCTGTGGAGTTCTTTCTAACTGAAGAGGGGAGCCCAACAGAGAAGCTGTTCTGATTACAGTACCTTGCACTAGAGCATCCAGTGCCGCTCAGTGATCAGCTGAAGCAGCTGACCGAACTGCATAGGGTGGCCGAATTGGCCATGAAGGATACTGTAGTCCGTCTTTGGCCAGCTGAACCCATACCCAGCAGTTACTTCGGGCTCGTGAAGCGCCTAGTCAATGCCTTCCCTCGGCTTGATGCTATAAAGTGGTCAGTCTGGATTGAAGGTGCCCGGATGGCCTTTGCCTGTGTCAAGGTGCAGTGGGTAACGATGAGTGCCGCCAAGCTTGCAACCGAGGGACTGCCTGCAGGAGAGCACCGCACACCGGAGCGGTATTTTGAATGAATGTATCTGTCCTGCCCGAACTTTGTATTATGAAAACAAGGCTTTTGTATAATATTTTTGCTTGTTTCATCTCAAATAATTTCCCTCCTGTGCGGCTGTTTACGACATCTGAGAGTTCGCCAGTCGTAGGCTTTAGCCCCGACGTTGGTAGTACGTGGGTATTCGGAAAAGCACATGAACACACTTAACCGAACGACTTGGTGCTTGAAGGAGGTGTTAGTGTGGCGAACAGGCAATCAGACTATGCGTCTTTATCACTACACTTAGCCATAGGAGTTTGACAATAAGATTGTAGGCGCAGCCCCTGGTATTGTTCGGTTATCCGAACTTGGGTGTTGTAGATGCCTGACCAGGTGAAGACTGGTGCTTTGCGTAACACGGAAAAATCGCAAGATATTTATACTTAGTAACCGAATAGCTGACCAGCTCTCGCCGCATCAAGATAGTCAATTTTTGGGCTTCTCTACTGAGGCGTTTATCTGGATGAACCAGAAACACAATCGCAGTAGTTCCCCGTTTACTAACTTAGCCGAACAAGCGGAACGTAAGGTAGTAACCATAGGAGCCGGGCAACCCAACTATTAACCAAAGACATGGATACTCATGCATATAATACTATATTCGGGACGCCGAATTGTACTATAAAAGTGTTTCGGGCTTATTTTAATTTTATGAAATGTACGTGGTTGAATGGAGCCCCTGGAGATTTAAGTCATGCCGAGGTGTACATGACAATCAGACGAAAAAAGGGGGAATACATATTAGGAAATAAGCCAGTACCAAATAGGTTGGGTGAAAAAATGTTTCCATTATAGTCTGATTGATACGTCAAAACGTATTTGTACAGATAATGCTATAAGCATCGAGGCTATTTTACATGCCGAGCACAAGGGGATGCTGTGTACAGATCCTTAAAAAGGAAGTGGTGATCTTTGAAGGTCCTTTAGATACTTTGCCGCACGTCTGCGCAGCTTTTCGCCTTGGTGTATGATCCTTTGAAAGGATCAACAATTGGGTTTTCATAAGGGGCCTGGAAAAAGGGCCCTTGGCACCATCAAAAGGTGATTTGGGTTGTAAGGAACCTGAAAAAACAAAAAATAAGAAAAATAGGATATGAGGGTCCACGTAGGGTCGAGCCGTATTGTGGACATTATCATTGATATGCCTCCATCTTTGCCCATGGTATTTTTAGTGCATAGTTATGTACGCGCGGGACATATGCCGCAATTCGGTTGGGGCTGAGACGGAGGCCGAATTGTTAACCGAGCTCCTGTCGAGCTGGACTATCGTTCTGCGGGGTAGTCCGGACTCGTTTCACATTGTCCGAGGGCTTGACGGCTGATGTAGGGTTTGGCTTGATAGGACCACCATGTACTTCTACTGCGAGGGCCATGGTGTGTTCCTTGGTATGGAGGGAGCGCTCCATGTTTCCAATAACAGTTATAACACTGCAAGGTCCTGGCATCTTAAGTTTTAGATAGGCATAGTGCGGGACCGCATTGAAGCGAGCAAATGCGGTTCGTCCGAGCCATGCATGATAGCCACTATGGAAATGGATGATGTCGAAGATCAAGTCTTCTCTTCGGAAGTTGTCCGGTGAACCGAATACGACTTCCAATGTGATTGAGCCCATGCAGCGGGCCTCTACACTGGGTATTACTCCTTTGAAAGTAGTTTTGGTGGGCTTGAATTTTGACGAGTCAATACCCATTTTGCGGACCGTGTCCTGATAGAGTAGGTTAAGACTGCTCCCGCCATCCATGAGGACTCTCATGAGGTGGAATCCATCGATAAATGGGTCGAGGACCAATATGGCCGAACCTCCGTGAAGGATACTGGTCGGATGGTCTCTATGATCGAAAGTGATCGGACATGCTGACCATGGGTTGAATTATTGGGTGACTGGCTCTATCACACAGACATCCCTTAACGCTCCCTTGCGCTTCCTCTTGGGGATGTGAGTAACATATATCATGTTCACCGTTTTGACCTCGGAGGGAAATTTCTTCTGTCCCCCTCTATTCGGTGGCCGAGGCTCCTCATCGTCATCCTCGCTGGGCGACCCTTTCCCTTTATGCTTGGTGTTTAACTTACCGGGCTGTTTAAAGACTCAACAAATTCTCACTACAAAAAAAAGACACATCCTTCACATTTTGGGCTGAACGAAAAAAATTCTGTCATACTTATGACACTTCTATGATGATAATTGTGACAAAACCCGGTATCATCATAAATGTGGTGGACTCCTACTTCAATGATAAAAAATCATGACAGAAAATGGGCTTTTCGTCCCAGCCGGGCCGGAGACGCAGGTGTATGACATTCTTTGGGTCGTCCATGACGGAAAAAACCGTGGTAGAAGCGAGGGCCAGGAAAATTTTGGCGAGTTCTCGGTTACGGTGGGAGGTTGGGGGTCGAGCAATGCAAATTTCTCTCGTACACGTACGCGCGCGTGTGTGAGGTGTTGGCTCTAACTGAACCAGAGCGAGGCGTTGAGCTCTAAGTGAACCCGAGCGATTGCACTGCAGGCTACGCGTTACTGAACCCGAGCGATCGATCGATGGTTTTTAACTGAACCCGATCGAGCGATTCCTTCCTACTGCTACTAACTGAAGCCGATCGATGCTGCCTCTAGATGAACAGTGAGCTTTGGGGGGGGGGGATCGACAGTGAGCGGTGGGGGTGGATGAACAGGTCCCTGTGGCGTTGCCTCTGGATGAACATGACCCCGATCGATCGAGCCGGTTGGGGCTAGATGAATAGGACCCCGTGGAGGGCTGGATGAACAAGACGACCCCGTGGAGGGCTGGATGAACAGTAGACGTTGGAGGGGTGGATGAACAGTAGCCCATGGAGGGGTGGTTGAACAGGAGCACATGGAGAGGGGTGGTTGAACAGTAGCCGGTGGAGTAGCGCACGGTGGAGGCTGGATAAACAGGAGCCTGTGGATCAACAGGAGCCCGTGGAGGCTGGAGGAGGTCGACGGTGGATGAACAGTAGCCCGTGGAGGCTGGAGGAGGTCGATGGTGGAGATGAACAGTATCACATGGAGTCCCATTTTGCGGTACGCCACAACCCTTCCGATGAACAAGACCCCCATTTCGACCGTAGCGCTTGAACAGAAGTCCGTTTCGTCTGTTTTGTGGTAGGCCACACCCCTCCAGATCAACAGGACTCTGTTTCGACTATAGGAGGTCCAACACAAGTCTGTTTCCTCTGTTTCGCAGTACGCCAGGCCCCTCCCGATGAACAGGATCCCGTTTCAAATGTGGCCGGTCGAACACAAGGCCGTTTCCTCCGTTCTACGGTACGCCAGGCCTCGTTTCCATCGCCTATTCCATCCAAGACCTCCCGATGAACACGACGACGCATTTCGTTCCGACCAAGCCAGTTGGCTCCCCATGAACACGACGATGACGTTGTTTCTCCGTTCTGACCCAGCCATGTACACGAGCCCTGGCCGTATGTATGCGCGAGTAGGCATTCGAGACCCCGCCCGTATGTACGTACGTGGCCGTATTTTCTTTCTTGCACCCTGACCATTGTACATACATGTACATGCTACGTGTGCGCCTCTACTACGACACGTGTGCGCCTCCACTACGACACGTGCGTGCCTCTACATCGACCAGTCTATATGTACGTACACGTTCGCAACCAGAATGACAACGCTATGTACGCTTCGACTAGGTGGGTCCCGACTGTCAGGCACTTCCTTGCGTGTGAAGATGTAGATGGTGGGTCCCAGTAGTCAGGGGGTGAATCATTTTTTATTTTTTGCCCGGACGCACTTCCTTGTGTGCGAAGATGTAGCTGGTGGGTCCCAGCAGTCAGGGGGGCGAATCAATTTTTTTTGGACGCACTTCCTTGCGTGCGACGATGTAGCTAGTGGGTCCCAGCAATTAGGGGGGAAACGTTTTTTTCGCGAAATAAGGTGGCCCGTCCGGTGGGTCCCTGCTGTCAGGTGGAGGAATAATTATTTTGCGCGTAATAAGGAGGCACTTCCTTGCGGTCGCCATGGACCCAGCTGTCAGCCTCTCCACATACAGTACTCTTCCGATGGAAGTCGTTCCTTGATCACGTTGACCACGCCGTACCAGTAGCACCAGGGCGGTGGACGATGGTGAAGCCTAGGAAGGGGACGACGCGGAGCCGGGGAAGACGCGGTAGTGGATGCCCACGCGTAGAGGAGTATGAGGGTTCACTTGTTCGGCTGCGGTGTGAGGCTGCCATTGTCGGTGTGAAAACCGGCGAATCTCGGGTAGGGGGTCCTGAACTGTGCGTCTAAGGCTAGTGGTAACAGGAGACTGGGGACACGATGTTTACCCAGGTTCGGGCCCTCTCGATGGAGGTAATACCCTACTTCCTGCTTGATTGATTTTATGATATGAGTATTACAAGAGTTGATCTAGCACGAGATCAGAGAGGCTAAACCCTAGAAGCTAGCCTATAGTATGATTGTTGTTGTTGAGTCCAACGGAATAAACCCTCCGGTTTATATAGACACCGGAGGGGGCTTGGGTTACACGGAGTAGGTTTACAGAGGAGGAGATCTACATCCAAATCGCCAAGCTTGCCTTCCATGCCAAGGAGAGTCCCATCGGGACACGGGACGAAGTCTTCAATCTTGTATCTTCATAGTCCAACAGTCCAGCCAAAGTATATAGTCCGGCTGTCCAGATATCCCCTTATCCAGGACTCCCTCAGTAGCCCCCGAACCAGGCTTCAATGACGATCAGTCTGGCGCGCAGATTGTCTTCGGCATTGCAAGGCGGGTTCTTCTCCAAATCTAGCGGACCCATCATAGCAAACAGTGTCCGGCCTCCCAGTAAGGTTGTACTCCTCGGCTTCTGTGCTTCAATAATGGCCATCTCCACGTGTCGAGCGAAGACGAGGGGCCGGAGCATTTTTACATTTGCCACCCTAATCCCGTAGGCAAGCCGTCTATTTGAAGAGTCGTGGATCCTCAAATCCAAATCACACCACCTTCTCCCGAGCAAGCATTCCGTAGAGCCCATCCAAAAGAGGCCATCCCATCATGACCGGTCGCTGCAGCCTTGCTTGTCGCTCCCCTTGCTCGAAACCAGGGGATTGTGAAAAGTGTTCCGTCCCTCACAGCCGCCTCATAGAGCTGCAGACTCAAGGGTTCCTTCCGCCCGCATACATGGTCCCCGTCTGATCCGGACTAGCCACCAATAATGGCGGGGAGCAGGCAGAGAGATTCCCTAACCCATCTCGGGGGGAGCGGGTATGCCTTGTCCCGTATCTGCTAAGAGGAGTCAGGTTTCGAATCCACCCATTCCTCTGCGGGCTCCTGGAGTTCTACGACCTCTAGTTGCATAATCGTACTCCCGCCTCCATACTGCACATCGCGGCCTATGTTGCCCTCTGCGAGCTGTTCCTGGGCTGCGAAGCTCATTTCGAGCTATGGAAGAGGTTATTTTGCCTCATCCCCCGCAACCAGGAGGGATCTATATATCAAGTGGCCAGAGCCGAAATACATCTCATCGCCCAGACCGGATACCTGCCCGGTACTCCAAAGAAGGCGTCCGAAGACTGACCCTCGGAGTGGTTTTATGTCGATGATGTTCCCCTTCCGGACCCAGTCCGGACGGGTCTTCCTGAGTTTACCAATACTCCGCTAAACAAACGCCAAAGCTGGCGCCCTTGGAGCCTCCAGGAGGAAGATAACAGAGAAGTCCTTTATCTGATGAGCCGAATAAAAACCCTGGCCAAATCAGGATTGTCAATAATCGAAGTTATGTCAATATGCGTAATAAGGGGAGTGCAGCCACTTCAATATAGGGGGAAACCCATGTGGCACTTCAATGGAGAAGACGATGCCTCCCACTGTGGTCGCAAAGGTATGGACTCCGCCACGTCTTTGGCGAGGATACTATCCGATTTGTACAAAGGTGAAGAAGAGGAGTTCCTCTGCATTAAACCGCGGGATGGATTTTCCATGTATAACCCCCGAAGCTGGGTAAGTTGTCATCCTTTACTCGAGTCTGTCCATTCTTACCTTCTTTGTCACGATTATTTACCTTGCCGTTTCAAAACAGGAACTAAGGAAGGTCGTGAAAGAGTTCACCAGCCCCTCTCCGCAGCCAGAGGATCCCGGCCGGGATCTCGACCCCGGACTTGAAGAAGATCCGGACATATCCGTGGAATTTGTCAACGGGACTTTCTATCAGGCAAGTAGTGGCGGCTCTTTAGTGGCCATTATCGCGGATTATCCCAGACTGCTTCGTGTGTCGTATGTAAGTAATGTTGGGCTTCCAACCTCCCGAAAGGATTCCTTCGTTATGCTGTACCTTATGCTCACATGCCGTATTTTTATAGAAACGGCAGTCAGGACGCCTCCCGGAACCCGCGGGGGCCTCTCAGCAAGAGGCGCCTATGCAAGGTAGGCTTAAAAGGAAGGCGGTTAGGACCGAGACGCAGGCACAGAGGTATTCATTAAACTTGCCCCATGGTTATTTGGTCTTTTGGCGAGACATGATGGCTTTAATTATGTCCTAGCAGAAAACGGCGGACTATATCCGGGGATCCTACCGGCCACACCTCCGGCAGCCGAATTCCTGAACTGGATTAATGGGCGGAGGTTGATGTGGGGACAATGCCGAACTGTCCTCCTGCGGAGGATATGGATAGGCTTTCCACCATAAATTCTGAAGTGGAGAGTCCCATGAATCACGGGCGCCAACGGGCCGTACTTCACGGTGGTTTTTTTTCGAAGAGGCGATTAATTCCTTCAATTCCAGACAGACATATATCCGCGCTGCTCAAGATGGACTTGCCAGAGCAACGCACCAGTATGTGAAGGATATACGGGTTAGAAAATTTAATAAGTATGTGTAGCAGTAGCCCCTGAAACTTGAAACAGTTGGCACAACTGATTTAAGGATCATTACATGCATAGGTTCTTGTAGAGAAGAATGCCTAGTTGTCTCAAGAGCTGGAGGAATGTAAGGCCCAAATGAAGGCCAATCTTGCCGAACAAGAGGAATCCTAAAAGGCCTCTTTTGGTAATAATTTCCCTCTACCAGTTTGTTTGTTTGACATGTTTTATAAATCTGACGAAAGATTCGGCAAACACTCTCGGAGGAAATCCGAAGACTGCGGGAGATAATGAGCCGCTCCTACGAAGTCAGCTGAAAGCGGGCGAACGCGTGTCGACGCAGTCTATCCAGGAGAGAAATAAGCTCCAAGATGCTAATATCCGACTGAGCGTCGAGTTGAGAGATGTTCGGGCTCAGCTTGCGGACTCCGTGAAGGAGAACAGGAGGCTTCGATGCGGCATTTATAGTGAGTGCTTCAAACGACCTGCAAAACAGTTCGGCGAGGAAGCGAATTAATAGAGTTATGTCTGCAGGTATGTTGACGGGCCATCCCGGAGAGGAGATGCCCGGATTCGCAGGTGATATGCTGCAAGATCTTTCACAACTACATGAATGAGCTCGGCAGGTGATGCAGGGTATTGCCCAGGCCTTGTGGCCATCCACTTCCCTTCCAGGAGGCATGAGCGAACTTGTAGAGATGCTCAAAGGAGCCCGGCGACGCTTTTGGTTATGGAAGATATCAGCTTGCCGGCAAGGTGCGAGAGAAGCTTGGGCCAGGGTGAAGACGCGATACGCCAAGGCTGACCCGAACCATATGGCCGAAGTCGGACCGGTGGGGTCAGATGGGCAATAGATACCCGTTAGTCTGGTATATGACCAAGTAGTGTTAGCTGCAAAGTATTCCCAACAGGATTGAAAGCTAGACAGCCTGTTGGATGGTATAGAGGAAGAGTACAGCCAGTCTAAATGACTATGTAATTTTAATGGACTTACGTAGTCCCTAGCCGGATGATCCAATTTGAGTACGCGCCGTACTCTTTAGGGAGTGCGGCTTCTGTCCATTCGGCGATGAAGTCGGCTAGTACTTGCGACTTAATGGACCGCCGTGGTTTGTATGTTATGTCGAACGGAACGAGCTCAATAGCCCATTTAGCAATTCGGCCTGTTGCGTCGTAGTTACTTATTATGTCATTGGGTGGTACTTTCGAGCACTCCTGAAAGTAGTGTCGTAGTTTTCGGGATGCCATGAAGACCGCGTACACTATCTTTTGATAGTGTGGGTACCAAGATTTGCATGGAGTGAGGATAGTGGACACGTAATATACCGGCTTTTGGAGCGGGAACTTGTGTCCGTCTGCTTCTCGTTCGACGATGAGCACTGCGCTCACAACTTGGTTTGTTGCGGCTATGTATAATAGCATGGGTTCGCCAATGTTTGGCGCGATCAGGACTGGGTTTGTGGCCAAGAGTGCCTTTATTTCTTCCAGTCCGGCCGTGGCCGCATCCATCCACTTGAAGTATTCGGTGCGTCGAAGAAGGCGATACAGAGGTAGTGCCTTTTCTCCTAAGCGGGAGATAAAGCGGCTTAAGGCAGCCACACATCCAGTTAGTTTCTGGATCTGCTGGAGGTCTGTTGGGATAGCCAACTATAACAGAGCTCGGACTTTTGCCGGATTTGTTTCAATTCCTCTATTGGAAACGATGAAGCCGAGCAATTTCCTGGAGGGTACCCTAAAGACACATTTCTCTGGGTTGAGCTTGATGTCATATGTTCGGAGGTTGTCGAACTTAAGCCTCAAGTCATCTATTAAAGTTTCAACGTGTCTTGTTTTGATGACCACGTCGTCTACATAGGCCTCTACTGTCTTGACGATTTGTTTTTCCAGGCATGTCTGAATCATGCGTTGATAGGTCGCGCCGGCGTTTTTGAGCCCGAAAGGCATGGTGTTAAAACAGAAGGGGCCGTATGGTGTAATGAAGGCCGTTGCGGCCTGGTCGGACTCCACCATCTTGATCTGATGGTATCCAGAGTATGCATCGAGGAAGCACAATGAGTCGTGTCCTGCGGTGGCGTCGATGATTTGATCAATGCGGGGGAGGGGGAGGGATCCTTAGGGCAAGCTTTATTGAGGTCCTTGAAATCGACACATAAGTGCCAGGATTTGTCCTTCTTTGGTACCATTACCAAGTTTGCTAGCCAATCCGGATGTTTGATTTCTCTGATGAATCCGGCCTCGAGTAGCTTGGCTAGCTCCTCTCCCATGGCTTGCCGCTTAGGCTCTGAGAAGCGCCTAAGAGTCTACTTGACTGGCTTGTATCCTTTCAGTATATTGATGCTATGTTCGGCCAGCCTGCGCGAGATGCCCGGCATGTCTGAAGGGTGCCAGGTGAAGATATCCCAATTCTCACACAGCAAATCTCGCAGTGCGGCGTCTATTGTGGGGTTCAACTGTGTCCCAATGGAAGCTGTCTTTGTAGGGTCCGTTGGGTGGACCTGGAATTTGACTATCTCGTCCGCGGGTTTGAAGGAGGTGGATTTAGGTCGTTTGTCGAGTATCACGTCCTCTCTGTCCACTATTGCTCGCAGCATTGTCAGTTCTTTGGCCGCGAGGGCTTCTGATAATGCTTCCAGGGCGAGGGCAACGGTTTTATTTTTGGCGCGGAGTGCGACATCCGGATCACTAGCTAGAGTGATGATTCGGTTGGGCCTGGGCATTTTGAGCTTAATGTACCCGTAATGGGGTATAGCCTAGAAACTCGTGAATGCGTCCCACCCCAAGAGGGTGTTGTATCCGTTTCTGAATGGGGCCACTTGGAATGTAATTTTTTCGGACCTGTAATTCTCCGGCGTGCCGAATACCACATCCAGTGTGATTTTTCCTGCGCATCGCGCCTCCCGACTAGGGTTGATTCCCCTGAAGGTTGTGCTGCTTTGCTCAATGCGGCTCCTGTCAATTTCCATCTTGTTAAGGGTTTCCTCGTAGATGAGGTTTAGTCCGCTTCCACTGTCCATGAGCACTTTAGTGAGCCTGAAGCCGTCCATGATTGGACTAAGGACCAAAGCGGGTGGTGCTCGGACTATTCGGAATTGAGGTTCGTCACTGGCATTGTAAGTTATAGCCGTGTCATTCCATGGGTTTATTGTTGCCACGTGGCAAACTTCGGCAAGACTACGCTGAGCTCGCTTGCGCCTATTATTTGAGGCGAAAGTCTCGAAGACAGTAAATATCGTATTGTTGTTTCCGGTGGGATGTTGTTCTGCTGCATGGTTTAAGAGGAGATCCTCGCCGCTCTTTACTACCTGCTGGAGTATCCAACATGCTCTGAGGCTATGAGTTGGTGTAGTATCCGGTGTACTGTGGATTTTGCACGGTTCACTGAGCCATTCTTCCAATACGGTCCCGCGCCTTGTATCAGGCTTTGGTTTTTTGGTAATTGAATTGGGCAACTTACGAGAGCTTGCCCTTTTAGATCGAACGGAGGGTTTAGTGAGAGCCGGATTGTCCCAGAAGATCGTTTGGGTTTTCTAGGCGCTTTCTGTCGCGCAGTACTTCTGCACTATGGTTGCTAAGTCAGCAAAGTGTACTATGTCATGGCGACTTATAGCGTTGAGGATTCCTTTGCCCGTGCAATTGTTGCAGAAGAGGGAGATTGCGTCTTCCTCACGACAGTCCTTAACCCTATTTAACACAAGGAGGAATCTGGCCCAGTAATGATGTACTGCCTCTTGTGGCTCTTGTCTGATTTGTTGAATATTGAATAAATATGGGTGGGTGGTTTTGAATTCAAACCCTGACCCAATCTGAGACCCAGGGGCAAAGAAGCTCCCGAGCTTAACGGCTCGGGCTCTGGGATGCTGCCCAGTTTGTTCGACCCATCGCCCGATCATAAGTTTGGGCTTTGGGTCGTGTCCTCCCGCGAGCGGGTGTCCGGCTCAGAGAGCTCGGAAATCCGGACACAGTTCATCCTCAAAATAGAGGGAGAATACGTATGATGTTCCTCCACTACCGTGATCAGGTGGGTGACCAGTGGAGAATAAATCTCCCTTTGGTCGGGTTTAAGCCTGATCCGATCGTAGTCCGTAGCGACGCCCAGGGCGGCGATGCGATCCAAGAGCTCATTAAGGGAAGAGATCTCCATTGGATCCATCTGTTCGGCGAGTTCCAAACTGACGTGGAGGCTGTTTTTGATGACCTGAGAAGTCATTGTCGGTGCAATAGCCGATCGGGCGGTCATGACGAAGCCGCCCAGCCGGAGAGTTTGGCTTAGAGACAGGGCTCTCCCGGAGGTGATGTTTTCCTTGACAATGAGACGAGCCATCAAGCCTTATCGCGACGACACAGTGGAACTCTCAATGAAAGCACCAATGTCGGTGTCAAAACCGGCGGATCTCGGGTAGGGGGTCCCGAACTGTGCGTCCAAGGCTAATGGTAACAGGAGACTGGGGACACGATGTTTACCTAGGTTCGGGCCCTATCGATGGAGGTAATACCCTACTTCCTCCTTGATTGATCTTGATGATATGAGTATTACAAGAGTTGATCTACCACGAGATCAGAGAGGCTAAACCCTAGAAGCTAGCCTATCGTATGGTTGTTGTTGTTGAGTCCAACGGACTAAACCCTCCGGTTTATATAGACACCGGAGGGGGCTAGGGTTACACGGGGTCGGTTTACAGAGAAGAAGATCTACATCCGAATCGCCAAGCTTGCCTTCCATGCCAAGTAGAGTCCCATCCGGACACGGGATGAAGTCTTCAATCTTGTATCTTCATAGTCCAACAGTCCGGCCAAAGTATATAGTCCGACTGCCGGATACGCCCTTATCCAGGACTCCCTCAGCCGTCGCCACAAAATAACAGGGGTTGTGGGTGAGTAGAGGGATGGCCTGGCCAACGGCGGGAGTAGTAGGGGGCGGTGAGGCCTCCGCGGCATCACAGCCGGCCACGGGAGGTAGGAGCACGCGGCACGACCGGTGCTGCTTTGGGCGGCTGGAGCAAGAAGACCAGAGGTTGAAGAAGCACTATGGCCGTTGGATGGACATCGTACGGTCACTGGAGCTAGAATCGTTCATATAGACTAACTTGACAAAGCCCTCCATCCCCGTCAACTTAGTAGGCCCACAAGTCAGCCTCCCACCAAGGTGGGTCCCAGCTAGAAGGAGGAGTATTTATTTTTTCTGCTTAATAAGGAGGCACTTCCGGTGGGTCCGAGCTGACAGTGGGGGGAATGTTTTTTTTCGTGAAATAGGTGGCCCGTCAGGTGGGTCCCAGTAGTCAGGGGGAAATGTTATTTTCACAAAATACGGGGGCCCGTCCAGTGGGTCCCTGCTGTCAGGTGGAGGAATCATTATTTTTCGTGTAATAAGGAGGCACTTCCTTGCCGCGGCCATGGACCCAGCTGTCAGTCTCTCCACGTACAACACACTTCCGATGGAAGTCTTTCCTTGACCACGTTGACCACGCCGTGTTCTGTTGCATGCATGCGTCCATGGGCGTGGTGCGTCCCCACTATAAGCCTCTCACGTACAGTCATCTTCCGATGACTCTTGGTTGCTGACCACATTGACCATACCGTGCCGAGTGCACCAAGGCCGATGGACGACGGCAAGGCCCCAGACTGGAATGACCCGGATATGGGGAAGACGGGGCAGTGGAGTCGCAGATGAAGAGGAGTCGGAAACTTGACTGGTTCGGGTGCGTGGCAGCACAGCCGCGGTGCCGCCCACGGAAGACATGAGCAAGAATAAAGGTTGAAGAAGGAGCACGGCTATTGGATTAACATCCAACAGTCTAGCTGCTAGAATCATTTGTTGATTAAGTTGACAAAACCCTGCGTACATGTCCTCTTAGTAGGCCCACAAGTCAGCCACCAAATCTGACGGGTCCCAGCTGTTAATGGGATGAATAATTTTTTACGCAAAACAAGGAGGCACTTCCTTCCGTGTGAAGATATAGCCGGTGGGTCCAAGTTGTCAGGTGGAGGAAACATTTTTTTCAGCTTAATAAGGAGGAACTTTCCTTGCGTGCGACCATGGACTTCGTAGGTCCCACCCATCAGGCTGTCCACGTACAATCCTCTTCCGATGACTCTCGTTTGTTGACCACACCGCACCGAGCGCAGCGAGGCAGTGGACGACGGCGAGGCCCGGGACGGGATCGACTCAGAGATGGGAAGACGCGGTAGTGGAGTCGCAGATTGAGAGGAGGAGAAGGGTTATAGCTAGTTCTGGTGCGGCGTGGGGCTGCAGTTGGTGGAGAATAACAGGAGGTGTGGAGGGATAGCCTGGCCGGCGGTGGGGTAGCCCTTCGTAGATATGCATGCTAAGGAGAGCCGCTAGCCGTCGGAGGCCGGACTAGGCGGTCCCAGCAACGCTGGAGGAAGAAGACGAGAGATTGAAGGTGCATGCCGGTCGTTCGATATAAATCCAATGGCAGTGGATGTCACAATCATTTGTTGACCAAGTTGACAACGCCCTGCATAGGCTTCGACCTATTGGCCCACATGTCATCCTGCAAAATTGTGGCAGATATTTAACCCATGTTTTCTCGAATGTACAGTCCATTTGCTGGGCTGGGTGAACAAAAAAATTCGTGTGAATCAGGCCCATTTATATTTTCTAAGAAATCCCAGCCCATTTGCACTTCCTTGAAATACAAGAATTAGATGGGTTGCTATATATATAAACCGGAGAGGCACATTATATATATATATAATTAACAAATTAGCGAGTAATTGCTCAAATAAAAATGAGCGCGTTATTATTAAATTGGTCCTTAAAATCTTCGCAAGCTTTTGTATGCAATCACCAGGATTTTCCTTGCATGTGTGTCAAAAACAACCAGGATTTTCCTTGCTAACTTCTGTTAAACATTTACTTTTATAAGTTAATAACACGTGGGATGTTTTTATAATGTATATATAAGTCTCTATAAAATATACGATAATAGTAATAATATAAATATATATAATGTGGTTAGAAGGGAAAACATAAATTTGACACAACATTATTATTCTAATATATAGATAAATAGAACAGAGACCTGCGTTTTATTAAAAAAATACATTGGGTTGCCGATCTTTAAGAAAAAGCCCATAGGCCGGTATGGACCTCAAAAAATGAGTTGAAACCACTATCTCTGTATATCGTGGGCTATGCATGTTAAAATACAAAATCTAGGCCTAGCTGATACTTGTTCGCCCTCTGGAAAAAAATGATACGAGATCCCCGAGCGAACTGGATTAAAGAGGGGGCCGGCGGTAGACTGAAGAAGCACATCAGGAGCGATTTTTTTCTTCAGTGGATGGCTCGCGATAGCGTTTTTTTACTTGCCTCTGCACCATACAACTTGTACTTTTAGTCTCCAGTCCGTCATGGTGGACCAGCAGCCCATTTGCTGGGAGGGCTAACCTACAGAAACAAGCACTCGCTTTTTCATCAAGCCCCAAAAACAACACAGTACTATGTTTATTTTGAGGCCGAAAACATTACGGCAGGGGTTGAGCGGGGGAGAGGGGAAGACAGAGTAATAAAAATAATAAAAAGAGCTAATGCGCCGTTGCTACCCTAACAAAGCAGGTGCAATTCTTCTCAGGAAGAAGGTGTGCCGTTGACACCTACACGTCACATACCCCACAGTAGGCATACTAACAAGTTCACACACAAATACAACAGAAAAGGTAAACATTCGTATCGAACTCAGGTTCACAGGACACGTTCATATTCATAGCCAACATTCACTATCAACAACTCAAAAGATTCATATATACACAAGCTCAGCATATCTATGCATCCAAATGACTGATAGATCACACGACAATATTCATACATAATTGACAGAAAGATTCAGATATACACATGTTTAGTATGTTTATGCATCCAAATGATTGAGATCACAGCCAATATGATCCATGGACGAACTTTAATTACCTAGGGTATAGACTGGTAAATGGTGTTCAGTCGGAGGTACTTCTTGCTAAAATTAATTCTTGTACGAGTAAACTTTCGAGTACATAAGAGGTAGCACAGACAATCTAAACTTTGCTTGTAGGTTTATCCTAAGATAGTGGCCTCGTGCCGAGCGAGGTTTGAGAAACTTGGCCACTACTTTCATCCAACTAGTTTACTGGCACATCTTGGTCCTGTAGCTCGCCAAAATTCTACATTGCAGACAAGAAAGGAGGCGGTTGAGAAAATGAACCACCCAAATTTTTTGTGTAGTTCAACTGAAATGGAGCATCCCTGGCGTGCAAACTGATTAAGGTTCAGATAGATATACGCTTCAACCAACTTGTCTGGAATCTTTAGACTCCATGCCATACAATTCGCTACCATATCTGCCGATAACGAAAAGGCACAAGTTGGGACCAAAGACTGGACTGTGTTCCTCTAGGCTATGTGCCAAGCAACATTTTTGGCGTTCACTCTCCTAATGCTTGGGAGTTTGACAACTGGTTAACGCCGGTTGATACAAGAATGAATATAGGCACTTCTTGTCAACATTGATGCTTGTCTTAGTGAACTTTGGAGTACATAGCAGCAACATAAGTATCTGTCCATCTGATCATTTTGTGCAGTTCTACTGAAATCACCCAATGCAATGATTTTCCTGCGAGTTCAGGCTCCAAGTTACTCCTTTATAAAATCGGCAAATAGTAGCACAATACCAAATTACCAATACATGAAAAGCACAATAATCAGGATAAAGACCAGTACCAACTTGTGTGAGGTAGCATATCAATTACTATTTCCTTTGACTGGAAGCCGAGATAAGTGAAGCAACTGACAACAAAGGAAGAAAGCAAGCCGAGATTAGCAACAGACAGGAAAGGACGGAAGCTGTCGAGGCAATGAAGCACCCAAAGTTTTTGTGCAGTTCCACCAAAATCGAGCATCCCTGTTGGCACATATATTGAGAGAGTGAGATTACTGTAATAGTGGGACTAGTTGATGAAACATACACTAACAAATAGAAGCACCCTGATTATCTTAATGGGTAAAGTTAGCAACATAATAGTCTTGCTTAAAGAGAGGTATTAGTTTATTTAATCTGTGCCAATTAGCTCAACACTCAAAGCATTTCCATTTATCATAGGTTGCAAAACTTTAACATGCAAAGATAAAGGAGTTTCTCATGACAGTAGCACGATACAAATAGAGATGACAACCAACTAATATGGATGAAGTCCTTAGGCCCATACCAACCTGAGAAAAAAGTCTTATTCATGTAGTCCCATAAGAGATGATAAAGCACTCACTGGAAGCACTCAATAGTATATAGTTTTGTGCAATTCAAATGTATGGTTGAAATCACTCTTGTTTCCCAGTGCTGAGATTATATTGAAAGATTATCAAGAACATTCAGCAGAGTTAAAGCACTGGCTGGGATACAATTCATTGTATTGTCTTGTGTAGTTCCACTAAAATGTATGATTGGCACAACATGATCCCTGTTTGCACAAGTAGGAACAAGGTGAAACCTTCATTTGCTTAGTGAGAAAGGATAGGAAGACATTAGCATATTACTCTAACAGTAGCATCAAATTCATGATGGACAATACGCAAAACACTGCCTCATTGAACCAATGGCAATAAATTGACATGCAAAACAATAGCACTATTATGTCATGACACTAATAATATTCCCTCCCTGCTCCACCACATGATTCACCTCCATAGACAAACATACACACGTACATGATTCAGCATAGGGTCCTACTAAAGATTTGTTTAACTCCGACAGGAAAATTAGGCAGCAATAAATTAGTGGTACTTAAGTACTCCTAATTAATTAAGTGAGACAGCAGAAGTGGAAGGTCTCCCTGGAGGATCGTCTCACATGTAAGGTAGTCGTTGCCGGAGCCCTTGAATGGCATCGACTAAGGCCTCTGGATTCATCAAGATCGCCTTGGCACTGTTTATTCTTCTTCTTCTTCCTCTTCATGCTCTGTTTCTCTTTCTCCTCACCAGTTGGTGAAACCAAGTAAATGATTGGCCTTCTATTTCAGAATTGGTTTTGTCAGTGAGGGAGTACAAGTGTACTAGTAAAAAATAGCATTATTTTCTCACGGCAGTCGGAAAATAGAGATGAACACATGCACTAAATATCATCTTACCTAAAGGAAGGTTATGGCGCCAATATGGATGATGAGGATTGGAACACAGATCTCCCTTTGTGCAGTTCCACCAAAATGAACCAACTATTCCATTCTGACATTCCAGTTAAACAGCACAAATATCACTTCTTTTAAGAAGAGTTTTGTGTAGTGCACCAAAAGGTCAAAACAGCAACCAGGTGAATTGGATATCCCTGTTTGCACAAAAAGGTACAGAGGAAACAGTCAGAGTCTCAAACAATTACATGCAAAAACATTTGGCTAAACTTCTCATTGCTTATAAACATGGCATGGCTTCATTTTTACCAAGGACATTAGATTAAGAACAGCTTGGTATAAGGGCATGGGACAGTGGGTGCACCAGTAGTCCAGCACTATGTACGTAAACAGGGGCATAAAGTGGTGATTCATAGTTTGTTGCCCCGAGAAACAAACATCCAAGAGACATATCTGGGTTGGTCCCATTTTTGTTCACTCTAGCCACATACTCCTATGTGTGCATAGCAAATCTAGTCCTGGTCATACCAGTGTGTACAACATTACCCCTATATTTCCCTTTTCGACCAAGAGACCGGTTGGATGACCAGTCTATACTACTTTCACCTCCTTTCCTTCCTGTTTGTACCAAGTCCCATGTACATACTAAATTCCCCCACCCCCACTTTATTTCTTGTTTGAACCAAGTACTCCCTCTGTTCGGAATTACTTGTCATCAAAATGGATGTGTCTAGAACCAAAATACATCTAGATACATCCATTTCAATGACAAGTATTTCCAGACGGAGGGAGTACAAGATTCGACACCATGAAGTAGCTTTACCTCTAACAATAGAAGAAAAAAATAGGTAACATTGGACCATCCGATCGAGAGGGGCTGAGAGGTAGAAAATGATGACATGCAGCCACGTAGTGAGCTGGGGAAGTAGAGCTAAGGCGGTTTCGAACGAAGATATACCTGAAGGTCGTCGGGATGTGGATAGGTGGGCGGAGGGTGGCCGGATCCGCCACCAGGCAACGACGAAGGGATCGGAGGACCTCTCGTGCCGGCGCTCGGCCAGAGATTACGGTGCGGCCGGCAGTGGGTTTCCTCCCTCGCTGTCGACGATGGCCTAAACGTTGCCTCTCCTCCCCTTCACCGGCAGAGGGGGGTCCGTCCGGATCTGTAACCAGCGGTGAGGATAGAAAGACAGTGTTTTTGAAGGGAGAAAGAAAGTTTTACCACCCCTATCTTATTTATATCTGGAGAGGACGAGAGTGTGTGAATAGAGCAACCCTAGCAAGCAAGCGCGGAGGCTCCGGCCTATATATACGTAGTGGGGTAGTTTTCCTTTTTCACTCCATCAAAACAATCATTTAAAATTGTGTACTACATGCCAGGTCACTGTTTTTTTAGTTGTTGATTGTTTTTTGAGATAGCTACCCACTGGTTCCAAGTGGTGTTACGGTGTGCCAGGTCGCACTTTGTATCGTTCAAGTCAGGTACTACAAGTCCCTCCATTAAATGAACAACCACCCCCTCGTAAAAATTGTGAACAAGCCCACGGCTAAAATTAGCGGAAACATGGGTTACCCCAACATGCATTATTATTTATATTTTCTACTCACTCCATTCCTAAATATAAGTCTTTTTTATTAGTCACACCTAAGACAAGAATTTTTTTATTAGCAGTGAACCCCACATGTCATAGACACAGAAATTGTGGCAAGATTCCCTTAGGCAATCCAAAGTGTGTCTAACAATTTGAGCAACTCAAGTTAGGCAAGTGTGGGAGAAATAATGTGGCAACATAAGACAAACATAGTCACAATCCAAACAGCCCCGTAATGTTTTGTGACATGCATGAAAATTTGGTTAGTTAAATTTATAGTCAAAATTTGGCAAGGTGCATCAAGTCAACACATGCAAGTATCAAAAGGAAAGTCACGACATGCATGCATGCGTTGTACTCCCTCCGTTTCCAAATATAAGTCTTTTTCGAGATTGCAACAAGTGACTACATACGAAGTAGAATATGTCTACATATATCCATATGTTGTAGTCCATTTCAAATGTGTGAAAAGACTTATATCGAGTGCAGTGCTTTGGTGTGTCGCGTCAACTCATACTAGACCGAGAAGTTTGATTACTACAACACCCTCTCCCTTGCGGACTGAGCTCCGGTGCCTTAACTGCACCTGCCTTTGGCTGCATGATAGGAGGGCCAACCACCTGTTGGGCCCACTTATCATAGACGCAAAGCAGGAGCAGTAAGTAGGAGCTTTCGCTACACGCTATCCCTCCCGCACGAGGTGGATGGACATGCAGTAGTGGACTCGCGTGGTGCGGTGCCTTGGAGCATGCATATAGTAGCCAGGCTCTTGCATGAGACAAAATTGCTATTTGATCCCACTATTGTAGTAGTACTAGTACTTGCTACTCCCTCCATCTAGGTGAGTAAGTCATTGAATATGTAGCTAAGCTTCCCTCATTGAATTTTTTAACAATTAAACTCCATCATTTATTGGTTGATACTCATTCTGCATAGGTCGCACTGGGGTCACCAATGTTTATTTACTAATTAATAGCATTGCATGCAATGAACTAGCCACTGCATGTCGTTTTTGGTAGTCTCAAGTCATTAAAAGCATGCACATCTCTCATCTCTTATTGGTTGATATGTCAAGAAACAAGAAACAAGGTAGAAGTTAATGCACCGCGCCTAAGTGTTTTTCGGACTATTTGGTTTTCATAAGATGACTTACACACCTAGACGGAGGGAGTAGTATAGCCCTGTAAACCGGAAAGGAGATTTGGGACTATTTGGGACTATTTGCCTTTCTAGAGATTTCAACAAGTGACTAGACTACACTGCGTGCAGTACTCCCTCCCTTCCAGTTTATAGGACACAAATCTCAAATCTCATGAACCAAGGCATTTTGCGATTGGAGGAATGTATCTCATACTTTACAATACTACCCTAAATAAACTTGTGCATTAATTACGTAGTTCTCTCATTTTCCTCTCCGCCTTGGTCATGGTGCACAATATTGAGCACTCCTATATGACTAGCCGCTCTATCTACATGTGGGACATCCAAGCATCCAGGCCCGCATGCCATCCACCAAATCACAGCGAGGTGCTACAGTCAAGACTCACCTATCACCCTGGTGTGGCTGTCATGACCCGTCATATCACAAAACCCACACCTTTACCATCAGTGGTAAGGTGGCTGCAAAGTTGGACTGGACGAAGCAACCATCATTTCACTGGAATGCCCGTTGATGCCCTTTCTTCCCTTTCTTGAAGAAAACCTCACTCCAGGCTACTCACTTCTGCCATTTTTCTTCTGTACCGACGAAGGAAAGGTGGGCGAATCAGTTATGCTGCTATATTTTCATTCCGAGAATCTTCTTTTTGCGAAGCACCGACCGTTTCTCACAGCCTATTCTTTTCCCGTTTTCATTGCGATTGTTGTTTCCTTTCGATTGCTTTTTGTTTGTCAGTTCATTGATGGATCCTGGAGCACTAGGCAAAGATTTGCCGGCAGACAACCCACTGGAGACAGCGATCTCCAGGAAGCGAGCACCAACCGACAATTTGACCGTGTTAGCGGGCAAACCCATGGAGAAGAAGAACTCCAAGAAACAAGCACTGTCCAAAGAGTTGACGACGTTGGCGGACGAACTCCTCAAAGAAAGTTGGAAGAACAGCAAGGGCCCCACCGTGCCTACCCCCAGAAACTCTGATGGCCACCTATGTGAGGCTCATGGCAGAGTTTGAGGAGATAGTCGCTGTTGAGAAGCAGTATTCCCCTGCCAAGGTGATGGCCCCCATCGAGGATGAGGAGATGGCCCCCGGCGGGATGAGATCCCCCGGTGAGCTGCACAAGGTAAAAAATAATGGATTATTACCATAGTTGTGGTTTGGTTATTTGCAATGTGCTTGCTAATATGTAAGGGTTGTGTAGGTGCCGGTGGACGTCCTTGATGATTTCGATGTCGCGGCCCGTCCTATGGACAACGCCCCAAAGATCGTTTTTGATGTCGTGGTACGTCCAGTTGACATCGCCCCGGAGATCCATTCTGATGCCGCTGTCCATCCTGTGGACATCGCCCCAGAGATTGATTCCGATGTCGCGGTCAGTCATGTGGACATTGCCCCAGAGATCGATTCCCATGCCGCTGTATGTGTTGTGGTCATTGCCCGAGAGATCGATGACAAGAAATAGTTGGTCGCGCTAATCCTTCAGGGTAGTTTGCATTGCCTTGTGTTTAATTACCAGAATGATGCGTGTTATCAAACCATCTTAGGGCTAGTGCATTGTCTTGTGTGGGCGGTACTTGCTACTTTTGTTTGATAGTGAATCATGCAAACCCTCTCCGAGTTACGGAAATAGATGTATCCTCACCAGCTTTAGATGTAATATATGGCATGCTTAGATGTAAGTTTGAACTGTTTATCATATCAGCAGGGCTTGTTTGATGATTCTTGGTGTTAGTAGGCTAGCTACTGTGCAAGCTATAGTACTTGCAAAACACTCACCAAAGAGAAACGGTGGGGCTGATGAGCTCGTGGTACGCTTATACTTATCTGTTGTCGACCGACCAAAAGCCCTAGCTCCTAAAATTGTAGGCTTAGCGACCGATCAGACAATAGTCAACACGGATACATTCAGGCCTCATTTGGTTCATAGGGTTTGAAAATCATAGCGAAAGTACAGAGACATACAACACAAAATCATAGCAGTGCAGAGACGTACTCCCTCCGTTCCAAAATAGATGACCTTGGCGGGCTAGTTTGGCCTACTGGGTTTCAGTGATATGACGTGGTACAGTGCCGTTCAGTCTTCGTGTGTGGTAGCACTATTGCGGGTACAGTAAGTTTTCTTGAAGAAGCGGAATTCAACGAAGTCATGATGGTTCCTTCGCCTGAACAACTTACAGCAGACAGTGAGAAAGGTTGGGCCTGCGATACAACCGAGTAGACCAGGATAATTTTGTGCGTGGCAGGTGGACCAGGATGGTCAACGTCCCACATGTCGGCGAATGAAAGTATTCTTTCCGATATAGAGGACGAGCAATGAGTATTCATTCTTTATTTTTGATGAAAGATGTTGTCTCCACTGTTACGACGGAGGAGTGTGAAACATGGCAGCCCAGTGAACTTGGCATGTGCATCACTCCCTCCTTCCTCATGTAATGCTACCATACTGTTGACTATAAGGTTGGCTATAAGGTTACAACTTTTTCTCACTTTCTCTCTATCTATTTCCTCTCAATTTTTTTACCTATCTTTTTTTAGACACAATTGTTTTTTATGCCTTTTTTAGAATTATTTTTTTATACCTAGGAGCACGTGTAGAGACGGGCTCTTGTAGAGCCCACTCCTTGACTTTGTCAATGCCTCTCTCTCCTCCACATAAGCGGGCTTATAGCCTAGTTTTTCAGTACTTGCTATGCATGCAAGCGGCAGGCAGCTGGCGTCTTGAGGGGCCAGGGCGGTCAGAGCGGGCTCCGGAAGCGGGCCGGACTCCATCATGGCCCACCTCACATTATCACCATATATTTCTTGGAGTCCATGTGCGGAGGGCGGGTGATCTCTTCTCCCTCCCCCGTTTCTCTCTTCTCAGCCGACGCCCGCCGAGTGATTAGATTTCGGCTATTGATGGTTTATGTCACACCCTAGCTAGTTATGCATTAGAGTGTTGCATCATGTTTACTCTTTCATCAGAAACTTGAAATGGGGATGACAGAACCCCCAGTCCCCTCTGAAACCAATTAGGATTACTAAAATAATTTTTCAATGAACCTGAAATGCCCTTCTAAAATGCCCATCATTTTTGTCTTGGTTCAGAACCTCTGCCAAAAGTGGTGCACATTTTCCTAGGCCATCCTAGGGTCTTTGAATTAAATCATAAATATTTGAATTTGGGCATTTAAAATAATATAAAATATTTAAATGCTCAAATATCTCCAAACTAAAATGTTTCATGTTGGAAATAATCCAACTATGGACCAGGAGCAAGTTTGGTGATTTTTGAAGTTGCCTAGGTATTTTATTAATTCAACAAAGTTGCAGATATATTAAATAAAAACAGAAAACAGAAAAATATAAAAGGGAGAAGCTTACCTGGGCTCCTCCCTGTGCAGCCCAGCCAGCTGGCCGGCCCAGCCAGCAGCCGGCCCAGCCCACCTCCCTCCTCTGTCGTCTTCGTCCCGACAGAGGGAGGGGAGTGTGGCCGGCGCGCGCGCACGGCCACCGCGCCACGCCACCTCTCTCCCTGCCTGCCTGCCCTCCCCTCCTCGCCTCGGTGTCCCTGGACGACGCCACGCCTCCCCCCTGCTCTCTCTCACTCTCCCCCGGCTCTCCCTCCTCTCCCTCGCTCTCTCTCTCGCCCGGCCGAACACCACCGTCGCCGCCGTTCGCCATAGCCGCCGTCTCCGACCACCCCTCGCTCCCCCGACTAGCTCAGGAGCTCCGCCTCGACTCCCTCTTCCTCCCCACCGCTCCACAGCTCCCCGGAAGCCCTGCATCGCCGCCACGTCGCCGTTCCCCTCTTCGGGCTCCGACCACCGTCGCCGTCGAATTCGCCGTCTCCAGCGCGTCCCCGAGCCCGCTTCGACGCCCACTGCAACCGCGGTGAGCTACGCCACCGTTTCCCCCTCTCCTTCCCCTCGTTCCCTCACCGTAGCCTCCTCCCCACCACGGCCGAACCTCCGCCGTCGCCGAGCTCGCCGTCGACGCAGCTCCGGTGACCATTTGGTCACCCCGGCGAGTCCAACGAGTTCGCAAGACCCCGTAGAGCATCCCTAGCGCCTCGCTTTGCTCGACTTCGAGCTCCAGCACCGTTCCCGTGCACGACCGAACCCCGGCGGCCGCAGCCGAGCTCGCCGCCGTCGACTCCGGCCACCCCGACCCCAACGGGCTCCGCCAAGAGCTGCGGGTTGCCCTCAGCTCCACTCCGGTGGTCTCCGCGGTCCGTTTGGTGGCCGAAATGACCAAAACCACTTCCGCCGCCGCGTCGGGCTCGCCGGCGACTAAACGCCGGCAGCCGACATTGACTTTGACCACGGGTGGGCCCTGGTTGACTCCCCTGAGTCAATGACAGGTGGGGCCCAGCCCTGTTAATTAAACAGGATTAGTTTTAATTAAGTTTTAATTAAAATAATCACCCTGACATGCGGGACCCACTGTCAGGTTTGACCCAGACCTGTTCCGTTGACCTGCTGACGTCACACTGACGTCAGGCTGACGCAGTAATTGAATTTCTGGATTTAAATTAAATCAGGAAATTCCAGAATATTATTTAAACTTCAAAAATTCATAACTTTTATTCTGTAACTCCAAATTGGACAAATTATATATGAAAAATGATCAGAAAAATCCAATCTATCCATCTGTACTATTTTCATGCATGATCAAACAAGTTAAATTGATGTTTTAAGCAGAACAAGGAAAAGCACTTTAAAAGGCCATATTTGAATTTGAAATTTGAATCTTTGATTCAAATTTGTTCAAACCCTTCTGGTTTTAGTTGCATTAGCCCAACACACTCATATTGCCATGTTTCATGCATGCATCATATTGTTGCACATTGTTTGGTGATGCTTGTGTATCGATGTCCTTTGCGACAGGTTCTGTCCCCGAGGAGTACCGTGATTACCCTAACGAAGAACCGTATCCGTGCATCGAACCATCAGGCAAGCAACCAACCATTTGATCATATCGATACAATCCCATGTTCTCGCTCCTGCTCTCTTTTACTGCATTAAGACAACGCGATTCAAACTGCTGTGTGCTACGGTAGTTGAACCCATTTCCTCTGCATGACCTGTCATTGCCACAGTAACTAGATGAAACCCACTAGCATGTGTAGGAGTTGATTGAGCCATATGTATGTGTTGTTCCTACCTTGCTATGCCTGCTATGCTTAGAGTCGTGTCAGGTCTGGTTCATCTGGGTGATGGGCTAGAGTGAAATGTTAATGTCGGTAATGAGAGTGGTGTGGTGAACACGATTTGGTAAAGGTATCGATGAGAGGCCATGTAGGAGTACATGGTGGGTTGTTTCATTGAAGCCGACCTTAAGCACTGAGATCTGTATATGTGATTTAAGATACAGCTACTACCATGCATTGGGCCCTGAAATATGACCCCGCTCGACTTCTTATTCACCCTAGCTCTCTGTCCAGGAGTTGCAAGTAGTTTCTGGTGTTTGTAGCCTACTGGAGGCCGTGGACAGCGCTGACCGTAGGGGTGGGCTGTGATGCGGTAGGTACGTGGCCGGGTGTACCGAATACCCGTTAGGTATCTCGGGAACCCTGTTCACATCGTTCGGGGCCGTATGGGAAACCTCGGCCGGACTCCCTGCGGATGGAACCTGAATAGGCGATAAACCTGGACTAGAGGCTTAAGTGTTTAGGTAGGTCGTGGTCTACACCCACGTCGGCTTTCGCTTGAAGTCTGCCGAGCACATGTCGTGTGCAGACGCTAAGTGGTGGAAACATGTATGAGGAAGTACACCCCTGCAGGGTTAACATGATCTATTCGAATAGCCGCGTCCGCGGTAAAGGACTACTTGGTTGCCTATACAGTTCATAGACAAGTAAATGGAAACTACTAAAAGCCTCAAGATAAGTGTGAGTGCCGAGGATGGCTCTTCCGTAGGAAGACGGAGGTGGATCCTCGGTAGTGTATTGAAGTGGTGAGTAGTGGACTCGTGTGCGCAAAACCATTTCAAGTTGGAGTATCGTAGGATAGTCTAGCCAAGAGTCAAAGCTGGCTTGCTGCAATAACTCCACCAACCCTTCTTGATACTATGCATGTATGTAGGATCTGATGTAAGTCTTGCTGAGTACCTTTGTACTCATGTTGCTATAATCTACATTTTTACAGAAGACGCTGCAACCCCTTCTGATGGGTTCTATGTAGACGTTGACATCAACGAGTAGGCTAAAGACCCAGGTGGTGACCCTGAGCTTGTGGAGGACCACGTAGTATAGCTAGGCTTTCCAAGCCTCTTTTATTTTACTAGTTGTCTGTACCCAGACAAGTTATTTCCGCTGCTGGTTTGTATGACTGTATGACTTGTATGTGGGGTCGTGAGACCCGTATCTTTGTGTATGTTATGTATGGCTCACTGAGCCTTAAATAAAGTACTTGTGTCATAGAGTCATGTTGTGATGCTTCGTTGTATTGCACATATCGAGCATATTGTGTGTATGATTGAAATGCTTGGTATGTGTGGGATCTGACTATCTAGTTGTTTATCTTTAGTAGCCTCTCTTACCGGGAAATGTCTCCTAGTGTTACCGCTGAGCCATGGTAGCTTGCTACTGCTCTGGAACACTTATGCTGGCCGGCATGTGTCCTTCTTCGTTCCTGTGTCTGTCCCTTCGGGGAAATGTCACGCTTTGAGTACCGGAGTCCTGTTAGCCCGCTACAGCCCGGTTTACCGGAGTCCTGCTAGCCCAGTGCTACAGCCCGGACCCACTTGCTGATGACCGACACGTTCGAAGCTGGGTCATGGATGCCTGTCCCTGTAAGTCTGTGCCACTTTGGGTTTACGACTAGTCATGTCAGCCCGGGCTCTTTATCATATGGATGCTAGCGACACTATCATATACGTGAGCCAAAAGGCGCAAACGGTCCCGGGAAAAGGTAAGACGACACCCGTGGGGATACCGTGCGTGAGGCCGCAAAGTGATATGAGGTGTTACCAGCTAGATCGATGTGACATCGAGTCGGGGTCCTGACAGCGTTGGCATCAGAGCCGGACTGCCTGTAGGTTCTCCAAGCCAAACTGGTCGATGTTGAGTCTAGAAATTCTTTAGCTATATGTAGGGGAATTGTTTGTGGGTTGGAACGTAAGGCTCTTTTTACTCCTTATACCTTATGACTTTCTGATCTGAGTCAGTCCATTCTTCCACCGGGGGTTAAGGAATTAGGATCTGTTCTCTCTATCAGGATCACGTGTTACTAATCAGTAGTACCTTATAAGTTTGATGGTTACAAGCCTAGTTCAGTTCTACTACCACATTATGTAGCTAGAATGGTTTCAAAACTTTGATGTGATGATGTTGAGTGTGTACGAAATCCTTTGTCAAATGTCTCAAAATCCTTCTTGAGCATTTACAGCTGTTATGCTGCCGAAATTTTGCTAGAAATTCTAATGCCCTTGCATTATGATTGTGCTTTCAGATGGCCACTCGCGACCTCAATCAAGTGGTTCGCCTGACTCGATGCCTAGATGTACCCGGCCATACTGCCAAGTTGGTCAGGGTAATGACTGAGGCTGGATACCGCTGGTATCCTGAGTACACGGTCGAAGAGCAATTCCGAGATTTTAATCAAAGCCAGTATCTCTGCACTGTCAGGATATTTCCATCTTATCCTGGATCCACTGAGCCTCTTCACTGCTCCTATGGACTCGGGGTTACTATTGAGATGGCTGTGCAGGACGCCGCCTACTCTATGATGACCATTATGCGAGTCAGATCTGGTTTATTTCGGGACTCTGACTTCCGGTATATGCCAGGATCACTTCCGGGAGCACAAGGGTATCTCCAGGCTATCTATGCAGACTCCACTCAGGAGGATTCACGGACTCACACCACTGCTGAGATGCTCGAGGATAAGGACCGTGAAAATCGGGCCTTAAGGTTAGAGCTCTTCAATACCCGTGCTGACCACTGGGCCACTTTGACTCGGTTCGCACCGCCGGTGCAAGCTGGATTCTCAGATATGCGCGATCTCTATCCTGTGAGATCTGCTCTGCCAGACATGATGGTTTGGCGTGATGTAGGAGGCATCACCCCACCTCGCGGTCCCCGCAGGCCACCGTTTGTTGGTCCAAGGCCTCATCCTAGCCCCTATGGTCCACAAGCTCCGCGAGACCGTCTGTTTCCGGATGATCATGTTGAACTTCCAGGCTATGGAGGTGACTTCTACGAGGACTACTACGGATCGGTCTGAGGTAGTGGTAGTATCACTAGTTCGCACTAGCTGTGTCGTCTATCGTCCTGCGTGACTCGTGGGATATGACCTAGTCTGTACTCCTTCCGGAGGTGTAGAAAAATAATGTATAGGAGCTTGGAATGCCTCCGATGAGATGTAATCCTCTTTTCACCGTATTAGTACTTTGTTTGGTCTTGTACTAAACCCTGTATGGTGTGTATGACGATGGAATAAAGAAGCAGTTTCTGTATCTATCATGTCATACGGATGATCATCTTGCATTCCGAGTTATTCCTCACATTATGTATGCTATGTCGGAATCTTATCATTCTGACTAAATCATTGTCTTGTTTACCTAGGATGGTCAACACGCGCGCTAACCCTGCTTCCCAAGAGCAGGCCGAAGGCAGTGAAGTCAGGGATGCAAATCTGCCTCATCCTCCTTCACTAGCCGAGGTTATGATGGAAGCTGAGAGAAACAAGCGGGAGACAAACCGTTTGTTGGAGCGTATTGAACAGAATACAGCACACCATCAGAGGGCTAACGTGGTGTCACTCAGTGATTTTATCAAATTGCATCCACCCACGTTCCACCACTCCGTCGAGCCTCTCGACGCTGATGACTGGCTTCGCAGTATCTCTCACAAACTGCGTTCCGCGCTGGTAGCGGAGGCTGACAAGGTCACCTTTGCTGCATATCATCTTGAAGGCCCCGCCAGTTTATGGTGGGAGAATTATGGAGCTATGCGCCCAGCGGGCCATGTCACTACTTGGGCTGAGTTCAGCGAGGCTTTCCGTGAACATCACATTCCGGAGGGTCTCATGGACCGTAAACGTGAAGAATTTTGCAGTTTCACCCAAGGCCGACTTTCTGTTGATGCCTATAGCAGAGAGTTTGGTAATCTCGCACGATATGCAACTGAGGAAGTGTCTACTGATGCCAAGAAGCAAGCAAGGTTCCGTAAGGGCCTTAGTCCTGAGCTTCGCCGCGACCTCCGTCTGCATGAGTGCACATCTTTTTCGAAACTTGTCAACAAAGCCATCAGTGCTGAAACTGGTCAGACTGACTATGACGCAACACGCAAGCATGGACGTGACATGGGTTCCTCATCCGGTGCTGGTCCTCAGAAGCGCCGCGTGTGGGTACCCAACACCGCCCTGCCACCCAGGTTCACACCGAGGCCATCTTTCCAGGCGCCTCGCCCTGTACAACAGTCTGCTCCAGCCAAGCCCTATGGGGGTCCATCTAATAATTCTCCTCCACGTACCAGTTCCGTGACTTGTTTCAAGTGTGGGGAATCTGGTCACTATATGCGTGAATGCCCCCAGACCAACCCAAATCAATCTGCTAAAGCTGTTGGCCGTGGCAAGCCGACAGGGAAAGTGTTTCATGCTAAACCGGTCACCGCTTCACGTGGCCATGTCAACTGTGTCTCTGCCGAAGAAGCTCAAGAGGATCCCAACGTCGTTCTCGGTACGCTTCTTGTTAATTGCCACCCGGCGTCTGTTCTTTTCGATACAGGAGCCTCTCATTCTTTTATATCTGAAAATTATGCTCGTTTGCATAATGTTGCATTCTGTGACTTGCCATCCACTATGGAAATTTCTACCCCTGGTTCTAGATGGCAGACCTCTAGGGTAAGTTATGGAAATGAAATCCAAGTCGATAGACTTGTTTTCCTCGCATCTTTGATAGCCCTTAAATCTTCAGATATTAATATCATTCTGGGTATGGACTGGATGTCAGCTCATCATGCCCAAATTGATTGCTTCTCTAGGACTGTTCAACTCACCCATCCTTCGGGGAAGATAGTCAATGTCTTGACCCGAATAGCCAAGCGACAATTATATTCTCTTAACGCCAGCCCTTTGCCAGACCTTGAGGACGTTCCGGTAGTCCGTGACTTCCCGGATGTCTTTCCAGAGGAATTGCCAGGTGTTCCACCTGACAGGGATGTTGAGTTCGTAATAGACCTCATTCCAGGAACCGTTCCGATTGCTAGAAGACCTTATAAGATGGCACCACTAGAACTAGCCGAGCTTAAGAAACAACTCGATGAATCCTTGAAAAAGGGTTTCATCCGCCCTAGTTCATCTCCGTGGGCTTGCCCCGTCCTGTTCGTCAAGAAGAAGGATGGCACGGACCGGATGGTTGTAGATTACCGACCTGTCAATTTGGTCACAATCAAGAACAAATATCCGCTTTCCAGGATCAACGACCTGTATGATCAGCTCGCTGGATCCTCAGTCTTCTCCAAGATGGATTTGAGGTTGGGATACCATCAAATCAAAATCAGAAACGGGGACATTCCTAAAACGGCCTTTGTTACTCGTTATGGCCAATACGAGTACACCGTCATGTCCTTCGGTTTAACCAACGCTCCAGCCACTTTTTCTCGGTTAATGAACTCAATCTTCATGGAGTATTTGGATAAATTCGTCGTAGTTTATCTCAATGATATACTCATCTACTCCAAGAACGAGGAAGAACATGCCGAACATCTAAGGCTAGTGCTGAAGAAACTTCGAGAGCATCGCCTTTATGCCAAATTTTCGAAATGTGAATTCTGATTGTCAGAAGTGACCTATCTGGGTCATGTAATATCTGGTAAAGGTATTGCTGTTAACCCTGAGCGAGTTCAAGCCGTCCTTAATTGGACTCCACCTGAATTGGTCAAGCAAGTTCGGAGTTTTCTAGGCTTAGCGAGCTATTGCCGTCGCTTTGTCGAGAACTTCTCCAAAGTTGCTAAACCTCTAACCGAACTCCTCAAGAAAGATAAGAAGTTCGAATGGACTCCACAATGTGAGCACAGCTTTCAGGAACTGAAAAGACACCTGACCTCTGCTCCCGTGCTGGTACCGCCAGACTTCTCCAAGGACTTCGTTATCTATTGCGACGCCTCGCGACAAGGACTAGGTTGCATTCTCATGCAAGATCGACACGTAATTGCTTACGCTTCACGGCAATTGCACCCACATGAGGAGAATTATCCTACTCATGATCTAGAGCTTGCAGCCGTAGTCTATGCACTTAAGACCTGGCGACATTACCTCCTCGGTAATCGTTGCGAAATATTCACTGATCACCAAAGTCTGAAGTACATTTTCACCCAACCGGATCTGAATCTCAGGCAGAGACGTTGGGTTGAATTGATCACAGACTTCGACTTAGGAATAACCTACACCCCAGGGAAAGCCAACGTCATGGCTGATGCGCTAAGTCGTAAATCTTATTGTAACAACCTGATGTTACAACAAAGTCAACCGCTTCTCCATGAGGAATTTCGGAAGCTTAACCTTCACATTGTACCTCAAGGTTTTCTTTCCACCTTGGTAGCAAAACCTACTCTTACGGATCAAATCATTGATGCCCAAAAGCGAGATAAGGGAATATCTAAAATCAAAGAGAACATTGCTAGCGGAGGTGCTAGTTGTTTCTCCACCAATGATCATGGTGTTGTGTACTTTGAGAACCGTCTAGTGGTTCCCAAGAACCAGCATATACGGCAGTTGATCCTTAAGGAGGCTCATGAATCTCCTCTCACCATTCATCCCGGTAGCACTAAAATGTATCAGGACCTACGCCAGAGGTTCTGGTGGACTAGGATGAAGAGAGAAATTGCTCAGTATATTGCAAATTGCGACGTCTGTCGTCGTGTAAAAGCAGAGCACCAACGGCCTGCTGGCACCCTTCAACCCTTAGCTATTCCTGAATGGAAATGGGATAAAATTGGTATGGATTTCATTACCGGTTTTCCCAGGACCAAGAGAGGGAATAATGCTATTTTCGTCGTGGTCGATCGTCTTTCCAAGGTAGCCCATTTCTTACCTGTTCGTGAGAGTATAACCGCTAGTCAACTGGCAGATTTGTACATCTCCCGAATAGTGTCTCTCCATGGTGTTCCTTTGGAAATTAACTCAGATCGAGGAAGTCTTTTCACCTCTCGATTTTGGGAAAGTTTCCAAAATGCTATGGGAACTCGTCTCTCCTTTAGCACCGCCTTCCACCCTCAGTCGAGTGGTCAAGTGGAACGCGTCAATCAGATTCTAGAAGACATGCTTTGAGCCTCTGTTATCTCTTTCGGAATGGACTGGGAGAAGTGCCTTCCATTTGCCGAATTCGCTTACAACAACAGCTATCAATCTAGCTTGGGTAAAGCCCCTTTTGAAGTTCTCTATGGACGACGATGTCGAACACCCCTTAATTGGTCAGAAACCGGGGAAAGACAATTCTTTGGCCCGGATATGATTCAGGAAGCAGAAGAACAAGTTCGCATCGTTCGTGAAAAGTTGAAAACAGCCCAATCCCGTCAAAAGAGTCAATATGACCGAAAACATAAGGCTATGACTTTCGAAATTGACGAGAAGGCTTATCTTCGGGTCACCCCTCTGAAGGGAACCCATCGCTTCGGTATCAAAGGCAAATTGGCTCCTCGTTACATTGGACCCTTTCGCATTCTCGCCAAACGAGGAGAAGTTGCCTACCAATTGGAATTACCTCCGCACCTCTCCAGGGTCCACGATGTCTTCCACGTTTCTCAACTCAGGCGTTGCTTCTCGGATCCTATCCGTGAAGTGGACCACGAAACGCTTGATCTCCAAGATGATCTTACATATCGAGAGTACCCCATTCGTATCCTCGATCAAGCCGAACGTACCACGCGACGTCATAATATCAAGTTTCTCAAGGTTCAATGGTCGCATCATTCTGAGGATGAAGCAACTTGGGAAAGGGAGGATCGTCTTCGACTTGAATATCCCGCCTTCTTCTCGGAGGAACCCAAATCTCGGGACGAGATTCTTTTGAGTGGGGGTGAGTTGTCACACCCTAGCTAGTTATGCATTAGAGTGTTGCATCATGTTTACTCTTTCATCAGAAACTTGAAATGGGGATGACAGAACCCCCAGTCCCCTCTGAAACCAATTAGGGTTACTAAAATAATTTTTCAATGAACCTGAAATGCCCTTCTAAAATGCCCATCATTTTTGTCTTGGTTCAGAACCTCTGCCAAAAGTGGTGCACATTTTCCTAGGCCATCCTAGGGTCTTTGAATTAAATCATAAATATTTGAATTTGGGCATTTAAAATAATATAAAATATTTAAATGCTCAAATATCTCCAAACTAAAATGTTTCATGTTGGAAATAATCCAACTATGGACCAGGAGCAATTTGGTGATTTTTGAAGTTGTCTAGGTATTTTATTAAATTCAACAAAGTTGCAGATATATTAAATAAAAACAGAAAACAGAAAAATATATAAAGGGAGAAGCTTACCTGGGCTCCTCCCTGTGCAGCCCAGCCAGCTGGCCGGCCCAGCCAGCAGCCGGCCCAGCCCGCCTCCCTCCTCTGTCGTCTTCGTCCCGACAGAGGGAGGGGAGTGTGGCCGGCGCGCGCGCACGGCCACCGCGCCACGCCACCTCCCTCCCTGCCTGCCTGCCCTCCCCTCCTCGCCTCGGTGTCCCTGGACGACGCCACGCCTCCCCCCTGCTCTCTCTCACTCTCCCCCGGCTCTCCCGTCCTCTCCCTCGCTCTCTCTCTCGCCCGGCCGAACACCACCGTCGCCGCCGTTCGCCATAGCCGCCGTCTCCGACCACCCCTCGCTCCCCCGACTAGCTCAGGAGCTCCGCCTCGACTCCCTCTTCCTCCCCACCGCTCCACAGCTCCCCGGAAGCCCTGCATCGCCGCCACGTCGCCGTTCCCCTCTTCGGGCTCCGACCACCGTCGCCGTCGAATTCGCCGTCTCCAGCCCGTCCCCGAGCCCGCTTCGACGCCCACTGCAACCGCGGTGAGCTACGCCACCGTTTCCCCCTCTCCTTCCCCTCGTTTCCTCACCGTAGCCTCCTCCCCACCACGGCCGAACCTCCGTCGTCGCCGAGCTCGCCGTCGACGCAGCTCCGGTGACCATTTGGTCACCCCGGCGAGTCCAACGAGTTCGCAAGACCCCGTAGAGCATCCCTAGCGCCTCGCTTTGCTCGACTTCGAGCTCCAGCACCGTTCCCGTGCACGACCGAACCCCGGCGGCCGCAGCCGAGCTCGCCGCCGTCGACTCCGGCCACCCCGACCCCAACGGGCCCCGCCAAGAGCTGCGGGTTGCCCTCAGCTCCACTCCGGTGGTCTCCGCGGTCCGTTTGGTGGCCGAAATGACCAAAACCACTTCCGCCGCCGCGTCGGGCTCGCCGGCGACTAAACGCCGGCAGCCGACATTGACTTTGACCACGGGTGGGCCCTGGTTGACTCCCCTGAGTCAATGACAGGTGGGGCCCAGCCCTGTTAATTAAACAGGATTAGTTTTAATTAAGTTTTAATTAAAATAATCACCCTGACATGCGGGACCCACTGTCAGGTTTGACCCAGACCTGTTCCGTTGACCTGCTGACGTCACACTGACGTCAGGCTGACGCAGTAATTGAATTTCTGGATTTAAATTAAATCAGGAAATTCCAGAATATTATTTAAACTTCAAAAATTCATAACTTTTATTCTGTAACTCCAAATTGGACAAATTATATATGAAAAATGATCAGAAAAATCCAATCTATCCATCTGTACTATTTTCATGCATGATCAAACAAGTTAAATTGATGTTTTAAGCAGAACAAGGAAAAACACTTTAAAAGGCCATGTTTGAGTTTGAAATTTGAATCTTTGATTCAAATTTGTTCAAACCCCTCTGGTTTTAGTTGCATTAGCCCAACACACTCATATTGCCATGTTTCATGCATGCATCATATTGTTGCACATTGTTTGGTGATGCTTGTGTATCGATGTCCTTTGCGACAGGTTCTGTCCCCGAGGAATACCGTGATTACCCTAACGAAGAACCGTATCAGTGCATCGAACCATCAGGCAAGCAACCAACCATTTGATCATATCGATACAATCCCATGTTCTCGCTCCTGCTCTCTTTTACTGCATTAAGACAACACGTTTCAAACTGCTGTGTGCTACGGTAGTTGAACCCATTTCCTCTGCATGACCTGTCATTGCCACAGTAACTAGATGAAACCCACTAGCATGTGTAGGAGTTGATTGAGCCATATGTATGTGTTGTTCCTACCTTGCTATGCCTGCTATGCTTAGAGTCGTGTCAGGTCTGGTTCATCTGGGTGATGGGCTAGAGTGAAATGTTAATGTCGGTAATGAGAGTGGTGTGGTGAACACGATTTGGTAAAGGTATCGATGAGAGGCCATGTAGGAGTACATGGTGGGTTGTTTCATTGAAGCCGACCTTAAGCACTGAGATCTGTATATGTGATTTAAGATACAGCTACTACCATGCATTGGGCCCTGAAATATGACCCCGCTCGACTTCTTATTCACCCTAGCTCTCTGTCCAGGAGTTGCAAGTAGTTTCTGGTGTTTGTAGCCTACTGGAGGCCGTGGACAGCGCTGACCGTAGGGGTGGGCTGTGATGCGGTAGGTACGTGGCCGGGTGTACCGAATACCCGTTAGGTATCTCGGGAACCCTGTTCACATCGTTCGGGGCCGTATGGGAAACCTCGGCCGGACTCCCTGCGGATGGAACCTGAATAGGCGATAAACCTGGACTAGAGGCTTAAGTGTTTAGGTAGGTCGTGGTCTACACCCACGTCGGCTTTCGCTTGAAGTCTGCCGAGCACATGTCGTGTGCAGACGCTAAGTGGTGGAAACATGTATGAGGAAGTACACCCCTGCAGGGTTAACATGATCTATTCGAATAGCCGCGTCCGCGGTAAAGGACTACTTGGTGGCCTATACAGTCCATAGACAAGTAAATGGAAACTACTAAAAGCCTCAAGATAAGTGTGAGTGCCGAGGATGGCTCTTCCGTAGGAAGACGGAGGTGGATCCTCGGTAGTGTATTGAAGTGGTGGGTAGTGGACTCGTGTGCGCAAAACCATTTCAAGTTGAAGTATCGTAGGATAGTCTAGCCAAGAGTCAAAGCTGGCTTGCTGCAATAACTCCACCAACCCTTCTTGATACTATGCATGTATGTAGGATCTGATGTAAGTCTTGCTGAGTACCTTTGTACTCATGTTGCTATAATCTACATTTTTACAGAAGACGCTGCAACCCCTTCTGATGGGTTCTATGTAGACGTTGACATCAACGAGTAGGCTAAAGACCCAGGTGGTGACCCTGAGCTTGTGGAGGGCCACGTAGTATAGCTAGGCTTTCCAAGCCTCTTTTATTTTACTAGTTGTCTGTACCCAGACAAGTTATTTCCGCTGCTGGTTTGTATGACTGTATGACTTGTATGTGGGGTCGTGAGACCCGTATCTTTGTGTATGTTATGTATGGCTCACTGAGCCTTAAATAAAGTACTTGTGTCATAGAGTCATGTTGTGATGCTTCGTTGTATTGCACATATCGAGCATATTGTGTGTATGATTGAAATGCTTGGTATGTGTGGGATCTGACTATCTAGTTGTTTATCTTTAGTAGCCTCTCTTACCGGGAAATGTCTCCTAGTGTTACCGCTGAGCCATGGTAGCTTGCTACTGCTTTGGAACACTTAGGCTAGCCGGCATGTGTCCTTCTTCGTTCCTGTGTCTGTCCCTTCGGGGAAATGTCACGCTTTGAGTACCGGAGTCCTGTTAGCCCGCTACAGCCCGGTTTACCGGAGTCCTGCTAGCCCAGTGCTACAGCCCGGACCCACTTGCTGATGACCGACACGTTCGAAGCTGGGTCATGGATGCCTGTCCCTGTAAGTCTGTGCCACTTTGGGTTTACGACTAGTCATGTCAGCCCGGGCTCTTTATCATATGGATGCTAGCGACACTATCATATACGTGAGCCAAAAGGCGCAAACGGTCCCGGGAAAAGGTAAGACGACACCCGTGGGGATACCGTGCGTGAGGCCGCAAGGTGATATGAGGTGTTACCAGCTAGATCGATGTGACATCGAGTCGGGGTCCTGACAGTTTATTCAATTACAGTCCCACATGTCAGTGAAATTGCAAGACAACGCGTGTCCCCTCAGGTGAGTGGCGTGCGAGCCGGACTGTCGGGGGTGCGACACGTACGAGTCGTAAGTGTGCCGCCTTTTCCTTTATAACTTGCGAAGCGTAACATTTTCACACAATCGATCGATATAAATCTAGAACAAAATGACGAGGGAGGTGCTTTCCCGCTCGTTAGGCGGGCTAGTTTGAGTGATATGACGTGCTACAGTGCCGTCCACTTGCTCCATTTTTATGTAAGCAAGAGTTTAGACTCTTACGCGAGAGGAGTGCGAAACACCGCGGATCTGATTTTGATCGAGGGATAACTGTTCCCTGCCAAAGAATGGAGCACTGTTAGCGATTATAGCATGATAGTTAGGGCATCTCCAGCGCTGGCCCAGAAATTTACATCGGCATTTGTCTGAGGACACTGATGGATGCCATCCGATGCTGCCGCATACCTTTCGACAACTATATGAACTAACCGGACGAAATTCATGCAAACAAAGAAAATTTCAAATTAATCGGATGAAATTCATTACATTTCGAAAAAATTTCCTACAAACTGGACGAAATTCATTACATATTTTGCACAAACCATACTAAAGCCTACTGTAAACATAATCTAAACGAACGCCAGCGCCCGACCACCATGTCCGGCCATGAACCCGAGAAAGCTGGCCATTGCCTTTGCCTCCTCCTCATCCACCTCGATAACCTCCTCCTCCGGAGCACAAGGTTCTGAAGATTTGTGCCTCCACTTCGCCATCAAGCGGCTAATCGGCCACCTATGTTTACCCCACCAAGCTTGGGGTCAATTGAGTGGAGTAGCGGTGGCCTTACTGGGACCAGAGCGGCGGCGACCTACTCTGTACTACTCTTCCTCATTGCTGGCTGCGCCCGCGCACGCGCGCCGGCTTCATGGTCGTGGCGGCGGAGGGCGGTCGGGGGATTGCCGGTGATCTCCTTTGTTTGCTCCTGCGACAGTACGTTGAAGAGAGCTTTGGAGCGCGCCCGGAGTGGAGCCGCCGATGTCCCTCGTCTGCTCCTGCGACAGTACGTCCAAGAGAGCTTCGGAGCGCCAGGAGGCCATGGTTGGAGTGGTGCCGACAGAAGGAAGGGACCGGAGGAGAATAAGTGTGGGTCTTTGGCTATGGCTGGGAGCTGGAGCTCAAGTTAATATAGAGGGGGGATGGAAATGAGCTGCGGCAGACTGATGGACAACTGGCGCCAGAGTAGGTTCGTCGGGCGTGAGTGCGTACGCTGCTTCAGTGACTTTACTGCAGATGCGTTGGGTTGCTGACATGTGGGCCTAACGGGCATCTAGCCCGCATGTCAATGACACACCAATTGCACCTGCAGTTAACTCTGGTGAATGCGGCATTGATGTTCTGGAGAGACGGTGACCGTTTCAGGCGGGAAGCGCGCACTAGTGATGGAAGGGGTTCTGGTAGGCCAGGGCGGTCAGACGCTGGCGTGGTGGTAAAGTGTGAACTCATGGATGACGAGCCTTTGAAGCATATGCAACGTATTGACAACCGCTCTTGTCGCCAGCTAGCCTAACTTACGAATAATGGACGAATCAATCAGACACACACTCGTGTGCAGTGGCACTAAGATCGGTCGCTCACGATAGTACATACTCCGTACCATAGTACCCTCTCTAACTAGGCTGTTTTATAGATTGTCATTGTGATGGACGATATACATGAGCAAGGCGCTCCGAGTATGAACGTTGGTGTTGAGCCAGGTGAATACATGCTCGGCGTTCGCGTAGGCCTCCATCAAACATCTAAACAGTAATGTCAGGCACTGCCGGGGCGCGCAGGTGATGGGCCCGCTGTTTGCGTTGCGCCATGAGCAGGACTTTGATTTAGAGGGCGACGTGCATGCATTAGCATGCTTTGACAGCGTGAGCGTGAGTGTCTGATGCGAAGTATTTCATTTTCATTTGGCTTGCGAGGGTGCATTGCAGCGACGAGTCCATGGTTTGATTCCCCGCATACGCATAATTTTGGTTTTTACAGTATTTATTTCTCCATTGACAGGTAGGCCCGCGTAGATAGATAAAGAACACGAGCTGATGAGGTGCTATACGCTGAGCCAATGACCGTATAATCACTATATCTCGTATACAATGATCAAAGTGAGCTATCAAGACAAGTTTGATGACCGCCAATGCATATTACTAGGTAATAAATGACCAGGATTGAAGGGGAATCCAAATTTCCTTCGGCTTCTCTCCTTGAGCTCTTGACAAACCAATGCACTGTACGGTTGTCCAGCCACTCCACCCCAGAGCTCTCACCAAGCGTCGTTCATGCCACCGCGCCGCACACTAACCGGTAAGGCAGCGATGGCATCCCGCTGCGCTGAGTTCCTCGCCGCCCACGACCACACACAAAATGGTAGGGAAGCGATGGCATCCCGTCGTGCCGAGTTCATTGCTGCTCGCGACCTCACACCTATGTGGGAGGAATTTGAAGATGCTAAGGCTGAATGGGCGGTACAGCAAGAGGTGGCCAAAGTCGCATAGAGGGAGTGTAAAAGTCAAAAAGCACTCAAGAAAAGAGAGGCCCGCCGCCGCAAGAAAGAAGAGGACACACGCGCTATTGCGGAGAGGTTGGCGGAGATCCAAGCACGGTGGGGTGTCACCGACATAGCCAGGAAGGAGAACGACGGCGTCTGGCCAGCATGTGAGAAGTAGTAGTACTAGTAGTTAGTGTGTGTGTGTGTGTGTCTGAGTACGAGCATGTACCAGTACTACTAGTTACTGCTGTAGATTTAGAGCAAATTACCAGTACATTAGCCTAGACTAAATGGAAAAATTCCTATCCTATCCATCATATGACATCTCTTTCTCTATAAGAATTGTGATGCATGTCATCTCACTTCCTATGATTTTCATATTCCTATAAAATTCCTATCCTATGAACGAAAGGAGGCCTCTGTTGGAGTAACTACTGTAGCTAGCAGTACTGTTGGTAAAGTAGTTTTCTTCAAGAAGCGTAATTCAACGAAGTCATGATGGTTCCATCGTCCGAGCAACTTCAAAGTGGGAAGTGGGCATGTGATTTGATGGCTCATTAGTCATTGTTACTACGGCACGACGACCGGGGTGACTCTCCCTTGGAGTTTTGCGTGCATGGAAAGTGGACTAGGGTGGTCGACGTCCCACATGTTGGCGAACGGAAGTATTCTTTCCGATATTGAGGAGCAAGGAAACCGCGTGGTATAGTATCACTACTGATTGGTTCTCAAAAAATAGTATCACTGCTGATTTATAATTATTTTTTATTTCTGATGAATGCTAGCGTTTCAACTCTTACGACGAAGAGTGCCAAACATGACACGTGCTAGATGTCCCACACGTCAGCGAAAGGAGTGGGACATGAACAACATGGTAGAGCCCAGCGCAAAAAAACAGCATGGTAGAGCGTCTCCACTTCTTCCACTTTTTGATCGGAGACCACACATAGTAGTATTTAGTGGTATGAACGATACAAAGTGCGGCCTGGAGAGAAAGACACGTCTAGTTGGAAGGTCTCGGGGCATACACATAAACAAATATAAAAGTTAATATGTGCCTCCAACTAATATAGTAGTAGTAGAGTACTTAGGCACGTACTCCATAACATAACCATGCATTGCACATACAACATTTAGTGGTAGTACGTAGTAAGAGACAAATGCTGCCCAAGAGTTCCCTTCTCGACCCACTTTTGGGTGTTTGGTAGAGTGTATGGAGGGTGCATGAGTCCACACTAGTTTAGCACAAATACACTAGAAGCATGCATGAAGAGGGGTGTTGAGTTGAGCATGCATGAAGAGGGGACAACTATGCTGAGTCGAGAATGCAACAAAACACACCCTATATGCCACGCATGTTTATACCATTTGTGCCTTTCTACTTCACTTACTGCGCTACATTACCCAGGTTCGTACATCCACTCCTGGGTACATATCCGTCTCATAGTTCCAGTCCCCCGTGATCTTCATATAGATGGAATGATCCTTGCATAACACGTGCACCTTGATGCTAGATGTCTCGCGTGTTGGCAAAAGGATGAACAAACCTCACGTAAAAGAATACAGTGGAAGAACATAGATTCCCGACGACCGAGAAGGTGCAAGGAACCTCGTGGTGGAGCGTCTGCACTCATAATATTTAATATTATTCAGCGATATAAAATCAACCAATCATCTCCACGGTGGACTGGAAGAGTACGAAACACGTCATCCCAGTGTAGTTACATCATACTAGTACATGGCTAACCCATGCTATCACCATATTTCTTGGCTTCCGTGCGACACCTATCTCTAGTAATCCAGCAGTCTGTATCGCTTCTCCCTCCTCGTCTCTCTCAAAGTGCGGCGGGCTGCCGTTTTTGCCGTTTATTGAGGTCGGTTAACTCATCACATGTTAGCGACATGCCAAGAGCATTCTAAAAAAATTCCTTTCACGTTCCTTTTTCAAAAAGAAAAAAACCATTTCACGTATGAATTTGACTGTATGCTTTGAGCAACTTGCATGTCCTATACTGCTCCTGTTTGATACTCTAACTTAGCTAGAGGTTAGACTAACTCATGACTAACCCTGAACTAACTATAGCCAAAGAGGTGTTTGGGTGACAGTGTTAGATAGACAATAAATGCACTTGATGGAGAGAGAAAAGTTATTTTTCAGTGGTCCCAATGAGAACTATCTCCAGTTAGCACCTCTTGGGTGGGATAGTTTTTTTTGGTGGGTTTGGTGCAACTTGCTCCAATTTAAACCCTCATGCTTGGATACTTTAGGGCTATTTGAGACCCAACTAGCTCAAACTAACTCTAACCCGATGGATCCAAACAGGTCCTATGGCCAGTATCGACGCGGAGCAGTCGCGTGCACCGGGAAGCGGCGCTCTCTCGGCCGTCGCGCCACTTCAAGGCCGGCGCCAGTGAGAGGTCGCCTCCGCTCTAGCCGGGTATTAATGCGGCACTAACGCTCCAGTGTGACGCTTACCATTTCACGCGGGAAGCGCGCGCTGGCAAGGGAGTATAGATTTTGAATCGTTTCAGGTGTAGTACTGGTAGTTTGCAAAACTACTCAATTATTGCACTCAGTTTCCTAAGAAATTGTGGTAAAAACTGTTACTCCACAGCCTGGTTCCCTTCTCCTTCCTCTTCCACCACCCGCACACGTCCGCGGGAAGCGACCGATCAACCATTATATAGGAGTACAAGTACAAAAAGATGCATGCATGACCACTAAAACTTCCGTATTAAAGCGCCGCTCCGGCGGGAGTATGGCGTATGTTGTTACCTTAGGCCGGGCCATGGCTATCAGGCGATGGAGACCAAAGAAGAGGCGGCAGAAGGGGAATGAATGCAGCTACTGTTTGGGTTCGCCGTCTAGCTTAAATAAATGCGCAGCATCACGTGTACCCGCGGGTGCACAAATTGTAACATACGTGTCTGCTTCAGTGGGCGTCACATAATTAGTGTGTGTATGTGAGAGAGATTCTGAGAAACAGAGTGCGTGTGTGCGACTCTACTCTTCGGACATGTACTCAACCTTTTGCATCGGGATATAAGTATAATGGTATTTACTTTAGCTAGTGATTTACGTGGCCATGTTAACGTGGTTGTGTAAAAAAAATGTCACTTCCTGCTCGTGATTTGCGTTATATAATTACAAGCAAGATGCTCATGCATTGCACGGAACATCAATATGCATTTTTTTACAAAACACCTGTTGTAATTGACCCATGCAGGAGTAATCCCATGTGTGAAAACTAATGATATCTCAAGAATTTTATCGGAAAACTGGTATCTCGAGAATGTCATCAAAAAAATGAAAGATGAGAGATAAGGTGAGGAGGAGTGGAGCGTGGTGGTGACCGGTGGTCGGAATAGGCGGAGGCATGGGGATGGACGGCGCCAGCAGGCGGCAGCGGCCACCATGCTAGATTGTTCCAGAGACTTTCTTTTTTAATTACTAAGCAATGAGGTTGTGGGATATAAGGACGTGGAGAGAGGTGCGGGTATCTTTTTGTAAAATTATCATAGTTTGCTTTCTATCCGTCAGATATAGATCAGACGGTCTATATTACAAGATGGCAGGCACACCATCATCGCCAACTTGTTTTTTTATAATGGTACAGATGATAAGTTTGCTGACTACTACAGTAAAGTGGAATGTGTCCATGTTATACAAGTAAATTAAGGTGATTATTTATCATACGGGTAAGGTTGGATGAAGGGTGGTAGGAACAAATGCTCCGCCTAGAGCATGTGTGTGTGAGATGGAGTCTTAGTGTGTGTGTGTGTGGGGTGTGTGTGTGTGTGTGTCAGAGAGAGAGAGAGAGAGAGATGGAGTCTTAGTGCGTGTGTGTGTGTGGGGTGTGTGTGTGTGTCAGAGAGAGAGAGAGAGAGAGAGAGAGAGAGAGATGGAGTCTTAGTGTGTGTGTGTCACGCCCAAGATGCGACCCTATCCTAAAGGAACTCGAAGGGCCCACCAAGGATAGAAGCGCATCTTAAAGACGCTTTTGCAAGGTGGATATCATTACATCAACATTACATAATAGATAGGGATACATACATAAGGCATACAATGCCAGACGAATACAACATCATCTTACAGAAGAGCACCATCCGACTATGGATGAAACACAAACAGAAACTCAAACGACATCCACCCTGCTAGCCCAGGCTGCCGACCTGGAACCTATCCCCTGATCGAAGAAGAAGCAGAAGAAGAACTCCATAACAAGTAAACATCGCTCTCGCGTCAGGATCATCGCATAACTTGTACCTGCAACTATTGTTGTAGTAATCTGTGAGACACAACAACTCAGCAATCCCATTACCATGGGTATCAAGACTCGCAAAGCTTAAAGGGAAAGGAAGGGGTAAAGTGGTGAGGTTGCAGCAGCGACTAAGCATGATATGGTGGCTAACAAACACAAATAAGAGCGATAAGAGAGCAAGCGGAACGGTCGTGAAGCTAGCAATGATCAAGAGGTGATAATGAACTCCTACTTACGTCAAACATAACCCAAAACCGTGTTCACTTCCTGGACTCCACCGAAAAGAGACCATGCCAGCTACACACGCGGTTGATGCGTTTTAATTAAGTCAAGTGTCAAGTTCTCTACAACCGGACATTAACAAATTCCCATCTGCCACATAACCGCGGGCACGGCTTTCGAAAGATAATACCCTGCAGGGGTGTCCCAACTTAGCCCATGATAAGCTCTCGTGGTCAATGAAGGATATTCCTTCTCCCAGGAAGACCTGACCAGACTCGGAATCCCGGTTACAAGACATTTCGACAATGGTAAAACAAGACCAGCAAAGCCGCCCGATGTGCCAACAAATCCTGATAGGAGCTGCACATATCTCGTTCTCAGGGCACATTGGATGAACACTACGTACAACTAAAACCAGACCTCAAGTTTCCCCGAGGTGGCGCTGCAAGTGGCTCTAGTTCGAACCAACACTCGAAGGAACACTGGCCCGGGGGGGGTTAAATAAAGATGACCCTCGGGCTCTGGAAACCCAAGGGAAAAGGGCTAGGTGAGGAAAATGGTAAAACCAAGGTTGGGCCTTGCTGGAGGAGTTTTATTCAAAGCGAACTGTCAAGGGGATCCCATAAATCACCCAACCGCGTAAGGAACGCAAAATCCGGGAACATAACACCGGTATGACGGAAACTAGGGCGGCAAGAGTGGAACAAAACACCAAGCATAAGGCCGAGTCTTCCACCCTTTACCAAGTATATAGATGCATTAATTAAATAAGAGATATTGTGATATCCCAACATAATCCTGTCCATCATGGAGCAATCTTCAACTTCACCTGCAACTAACAATGCTATAAGAGGGGCTGAGCAAAAGCGGTAACATAGCCAAACAATGGTTTGCTAGGAAGGGTGAAAAGGTTAGAGGCTGACATGGTAATATGGGAGGCATGGTAAACAAGTGATAGGTAGCGCAGCATAGCGATAGAACAGAGCAACTAGCAAGCAAAGATATAAGTGATATCGAGGGTAATAGTCATCTTGCCTGAGATCCCGCTAGGAAGAAGAACGAGTCCATGAAGAATACAAACGGACGTAATCGAACGAATCCTCACAACTCCGGAACGAAACCGAAGCTAACGACAGAAGCAAACCTGAAAGAAGCAAGCAACATGGTAAACACACAAGCATAAACATGGCATGATGCACAATCAAGTATGATGCATGTCCGGTTTAAAAAGGCATGGCAAGGAAAAGTACACGAACAATACTACAAGTTAAGTGGAGCTCAATATGCAACTCGTTGCATATTGATGAAACACCACAATCAATCATTTAGTTCGCTCTTGTTTATGCTAGTCATCAATATTAAATGTTGTTAAACATGGCAAGGGGTGAATCATAATTAAACTACCTATCTAGGCAAGTTTAAGTTAGGCCGGAAACAAGAAACAACAATTCCGGTAAATCCCCACATGTCAATTAGAAATATATCGCAAACAACAATTTTAAACATTTTAATTGTTGTTATCATGATGCGGATGACATATGCAAGTTTTATGAATTTTTTTTGAAAACGTTGACATGAGCATGTTATGAAGCATTTGTCACGGTGGCGGAACAAAGGGGTGCCATGGAAACTACAACGGAAATGGTGCCACGGCAACATTCCGATGATCCAACAACGAGTGCCTCCAACATTCAACGGGTCCCAAGGGGAGTTCCGTTTGCAATTATTTTGATTTAGTTTGCATAAAGCATGGGACTGGGCATCCCGGTGACCAGCCATTTTTCTCGTGAATGAGGAGCGGAGTCCACTCCTCTTGAGAATAATTGCCCACTACTAGGGAAAAGGCTAGCAGCAGCGCGGGTTTTAGGTGTATTAGTAGCGCGGGGTGGGGCACTACTTATAAGGTGCTACAGCTAACATATAGCAGTAGCGCGTGGTCACCGGCGCTACATATTGCAGCAACGCGCTACTGCTATAGAGGCGCTGCTGCTAACTTCTATACACTCGCTACTGCTAATTTAACAGGTTTTTTGTTTTTTTGGGGCATATTTGTTTTGTATTTGAACAGGCTTTATAGAAGAATCTTTAGCGCATAGAAATGTCATCATGATATCCGGCAAAACATAGGCCACTCAGCATCATTCCCTGGAAACAACAAAGCCACTTGGGCACAATCGAACAACTTCAGTGAAAAGATATAACATGAGCAAACACTATTGAGGAATTTGCATATAACATGGCCACTTCAATGAAAAGATATAATCAACAATAATGGAATATTCAAATGAACATCAATGACATATAGCTACTGTTCTGTTTCACCAAGTTTTTGAAAAGAAAAACAATTCTGTTTTTTGTTTATAGCTAAATGCCATAGCTACTGTTTTTTATTTATAGCTAAATACTTTTGTTTTTTGTCTAAAGCTAAAAGTCTAGGAACTACATTTTCTCTAACCCTTTTGACCTCACCAAAATTTCCACAACAAGACCTTAGTACCTACACCCAATTTCTTCAAAAATATTCAGGTCCATAGTCCAAATAATTCAAATTTCATTTGAATGAAAGTTGGAACAAATTCAGGTCCGTAGTCAAAATATTTTTTTATAGCTAAGTGTTTTTTGTTTATACCCTCTGTTAATTTAAATCTAAATGCTACTATTATTTATATACCCTCTATTAGTTTAAAGCTAAATGGAATTACTGTTTAGGAATTTTCATAAAAATTTCCCTAGCTAATTTCCTAACAAAATAGCAAATCATTTTTCCTAAATGTTATAAAATGCCTACTGCCCTAAAAAATCTAGGTTTCATATGAACACCGAGCGTTCATATGAACATCAACACAGTATCAACACATATATATAATTTCCCTAGCAGAGAGAAATAGGAGGGTAGGGACAGGAGAGGCATAGCCTTACGATTGGCGGCGAGGGCAGGCTCTGGCTTGGGCAGCGGCGGTGAGGTCGAGGACGGCAGCGGCTTGCTCGAGGGAGGCGACAGTGAGGCCGACGATGGCCTCGGGCGGCGGCTGTGAGGTCGAGGGGGCGGCCTCGGGCGGCGGCGGTGTGGTCGAAGGCGGTGGGCGGCGGCGGTGTGGTCGAAGGCGGCCTCGGGCGATGGCGGTGTGGTCGAAGGCGCGTGGTAGGGGAACGGCGGCAATGGAGCAGTTGGGGGACAGGGGGGAGTAGAGAGGGGGGAAAAGGACTCAGCGAAATTTTGAGCCAGGGCCGCCGCGATTTGAGTCAAACTAGCAGCAGCGCGTTTTGATGAAACGCGCTATAGCTAAGATAGCTATAGCGTGTTTCATCAAAACACGCTGCAGCTAACCCTTTCTATTTTCTTTCTCTTTTTCTTTTGTTTTCTTTACATTTTCTTTCTTTCATTTCTCCTTTTTCTATTTCTTTCATTTTCATTTACTTTTCTACTTATTTTTCTATTCATTTTCTTTTACATAGTAGTAGCGCTGTAAAGAAGAAACGCGCTGCTACAATGTTTTTAGCAGTAGCGTGCTTCTGGGAGAAGCGCTGCTACTATTCCTAGCCTACCGGCACCAGTGAGAGAATTTTAGTAGTAGCGCTTTTCTGTGGAGATGCGCTACTACTAAAATAATGATTGTAGCATGGTTTTGCAACAAGCGCTACTACTAAGTAGCTCTAGCGCCGAGTTTTGACCAACGCTACTGCTATACCTCTGTGTATAGCGTTTTCCCTAGTAGTGGCCTAACATGGAAGATAAGGGCAACCCTAGTTGAAACATGAGCTGCTTGAGTATACAAAACAGAATTTCATTTGAAGGTTTGGAGTTTGGCACATACGAATTTACTTGGAACGGTAGGTAAATACCGCATATAGGAAGGTATAATGGACTCATATGGAATAACTTTGGGGTTTAAGGAGTTTGGATGCATAAGCAGTATTCCCGCTTAGTACAGGTGAAGGCTAGCAAAAGACTGGGAAGTGACCAACTGAGAGAGCGACAACGGTCGTAAACATGCATCAAAATTAATTTACACTGAATACAAGCATGAGTAGGATATAATCCACCATGAACATAAATATCATGAAGGCTATGTTGATTTGATTGAACTACATGCATGAACATGTGCCAAGTCTAGTCACTCAATTCATTTAAAGGTGGATACCATCCCATCATACCACATCATAATCATTTTAATAGCATGTTGGCACGCAAGGTAAACCATTATAACTCATAGCTAATCAAGCATGGCACAAGCAAATATAATCTCTAAATGTCATTGCAAATATGTTTAGTTCATAATAGCTGAATCAAGAACGATGAATCATCATATTAACTAAAACAAGAGAGGTCGAGTTCATACCAGCTTTTCTCATCCTAATAAGTCCATCATATATCATCATTATTGCCTTTCACTTGCACGACCGAACGAAGTGTATAATAATAAGAGTGCACGTGCATTGGACTAAGCTGGAATCTGCAAGCATTCAACTCAAGAGAGAAGACAAGTAATATGCGCTCTAAGTTAAAATAAACAATCATGCACATAAGAGCCACTTCAACAATTTAATCATGGTCTTCTCCTACTGACCCCCAAAGAAAAGAAAAAGAAATAAAAACTATTTACACGGGAAATCTCCCAACAAACAAAAGAAGAACGAGAAGTATTTTTGGGTTTTTCTTTTTTAACTACTACAGCAAAGAAATAAACTACTACTATTTTTTTCTTAAGGTTTATTAAACACACAAGAAGAAAGCAAGAAAAAGAAAATAAACTAGTATGGATATTACAGTGAAAGAGTATGAACACCGACATCTAGCAATGAGTGTGTGTGAACATGAATGTAATGTCGGTGGGAAATACGTACTCCCCCAAGCTTAGGCTTTTGGCCTAAGTTGGTCTATTGCCAGGGATGGCCTGGCGGATACCCGTAGGTGAAGCTGGGGTCATACTGTGACGCAGAAGGCTCCGGCTGCCATTGGCTGACAGCCTCCTCTGGATCCCAAGAATAAATAGATAGTCGTGGAGGCTCATCTTGTGGTTCCGGTTCCGGGGTGGGTGAATTTCGATAGGCTCGAATGGCCGCCCACAGAATGATGTGAGGACCTGCAGATAAGTTAAACAGAGAGGGAGCAGGCAAAGTAATAATCTCAGGGTGATGTTTATCAAAGTACAATTTATATTTGAGTTCCCCTTCACGACTCTTAACAAGAAAATAATGTGCTAGCATACTCCTATAATCTAAATAAGCACGAGGCAGCGATGTTTCCTCTTCCTCCTCATGCCTAATAGGTATTTCAAAATGTTCAGCTAGGTGTGAGGCATAAATACCTCCAAAGATGGGGCCTTTAGTACTGTTCAGACTTAACCGCCTAGCAACAATTCCACCCATACTAACAGAGTTACTTTGATATAAACCATGGAATAAAATGATAACATCAGGAATACTAAGGTTTCCACAGTTTTCACGACCTATCAGGCAACGACTAGCAAATAAGGCAAAGTATCGTAAAACAGGAAAATGTATGCTGGTGATTCTTGCATCAGAAACCTTCCTGGTTTCTCCCACCGTGATAGTGTTAATAAAAGCTTGTACTTCATTACGGTGTGGTTGATCCAAGGTGCCGTCAAAAGATATTTTGCATACCTCGCAAAATTCAGCTAATGGCATCCTTTTAACAATGTCATATAAATGAAATTCTACCGATGGAGGTGAACTCTTAGGGAAAAAGTAGAAATTTTGCACAAAGGTATTTGTGAGTAAGAGATACTGATGACGTTGGTCGCGGAGGAAGTTGGTGAGGCCAGCGTTCTCAATTAATAAATAGAAGTCTTCATAAATCCCGGCTCTCCTCAAGAAGTCATCAGAAGGCCATTCACACGACCGGACCTCCGCGGTGCGAGGCAAATTAAATTTGGGCTTCTGTTCTTCTTCCTTTTGTTTTTCCTTGGAGCTTCGGCTCAATGAGCCCCTCAAAAATCTCTTCATTATTTCTGAAACAATCTGAAATTTTTAGTAACTTCAAATAAAAGTGAACCAACTTCAATAAAATTGATAGCAACAACTCCTGCAAGTGCCTAGAGCCTATATAAAGCATTGGAACTACTTGGAACCATATAAATTTGACATGCAAGCTCAATAACATGGTCACCTATGCAGCACAAATTTGCAATGAATAAAGCAATAGAACAAAAACTAATTGGACCAATAGAGGAGTCACATACCAAGGAACAATTTCCCCAAGCAGTTTTGCGAGAGGTGCTTTGAGCAAGGAGATCGAAAATCACAGCAACGGGGGCTGAACTCATGCTTGAGTTGGTTTTTCGTGTTTGTGTGAGACAGAGGAAGAAGATGGGTGTAGGAATAAGTGGAGGAGGGCCACCGTGCACCCACGAGGCAGGGGGGCGCGCCCAGGGGGGTAGGGCGCGCCCTCCACCCTCGTGGCCAGGTGGCAGCTCCCCCCGCGGTGATTTTTGCATAGTAAATTCTTAAATATTCCCAAAAAAATCATAAAAAATTGGCATGTCGTTCTGAGGACTTTTATTTTTGGTATATTTTTGTATTGAGCGGATAAGTCAGGAGACAGACAGATAAATACTATTTTACTTTATTTCTACTAAACAAAAGAAATATAAAGAGGGTACAGAAGGTTGTGCTTCTAGTTTCATCCATCTCGTGATCATCAAAATGAATCCACTAACAAGGTTGATCAAGTCTTGTAAACGAGCTCATTCCGATTAACACGGAACAGGAGAAATTTCGAATAGCACTAAGTTAGCTCAACGGGGATACGAAAATCCCCGACAATGAGTATATCATACTTTTTCTTGACAGTAGGAAGAGGAAATTCAAAACCTCCAAGTATAATCGATGGAATTTTTCAAAAAGAGTTGACACTATAAACTTGAGGTTGCTTCCTCGGAAAGTGTACCGTGTGCTCATTGCCATTAATATGAAAAGTTACATTGCCTTTGTTGCAATCAATAACAGCCCCTGCAGTATTAAGGAAAGGTCTACCAAGAATAATAGACATACTATCATCCTCAGGAATATCAAGAATAACAAAGTACGTTAAAATAGTAACGTTTGCAACCACAAAAGGCACATCCTCACAAATACCGACAGGTATAGCAGTTGATTTATCAGTCATTTGCAAAGATATTTCAGTAGGTGTCAACTTATTCAAGTCAAGTCTACGATATAAAGAGAGAGGCATAACACTAACACCGGCTCCAAGATCACATAAAGCAGTTTTAACATAATTTCTCTTAATGGAGCATGGTATAGTAGGTATTCCGGGATCACCAAGTTTCTTTGGTATTCCACCCTTAAAAGTATAATTAGCAAGCATGGTCGAAATTTCAGCTTCAGGTATCTTTCTTTTATTAGTAATAATATCCTTCATATACTTAGAATAAGGATTTGTTTTGAGCACATCAGTTAATCGCATACGCAAAAAGATAGGTCTAATCATTTCAGCAAAGCGCTCAAAATCCTGATCATCCTTTTTCCTGGATGGTTTCAGAGGAAAAGGCATGGGTTTCTGAACCCATGGTTCCCTTTCTTTACCATGTTTCCTAGCAACAAAATCTCTTTTATCATAACGTTGATTCTTTGATTGTGGGTTATCAAGATCAACAGCAGGTTCAACTTCTACATCATTATCATTACTAGGTTGAGAATCAACATGAACATTATCATTAACATTATCACTAGGTTCATGTTCATCACCTGATTGTGTTTCAGCATCAGAAATAGAAATATCATTTGGATTCTCAGGTGGCTCAGCAATAGGTTCACTAGAAGTTTGCAAAGTCCTATCATTTTTCTTTTTCTTCTTTCTAGAATAACTAGGTACATCAATATCATTTCTCTTAGAATCTTGTTCGATTCTCTTAGGGTGGCCTTCAGGATACAAAGGTTCCTGAGTCATTCTAACGGTTCTAGTAGCCACTCTAACAACATAATCATTTTTCTTACTATTCAGTTCATCAAGCGCTTCTTTCTGAGCTTTAAGTACTTGTTCTACTTGAGTGGTAACCATAGAAGCATGTTTGCTAACAAGTTTAAGTTCACCTCTAATATCAGCCATATAATCACCCAAGCGTTTAATCATATAAGCATCTTGTTTTCATTGTCTACGAAAATAAGCATTAATGTCATCTTGCTTAAACATAAAGTTATCAAACTCATCCAGGCACTGACTAGCAATTTTAGTAGGAGGGACTTCAGCTTTATCATATCTATAGAGAGAATTTACCTTTACTACCTGTGTCGGGATATCGGGAGGTTCTTCAGTCAATAAGTAATTGAGATCATATACTTCTTCAACGGGCGGTAAATTAAGACCGTGTATTTCTTCAATAGGAGGTAAATTCTTAACATCTTTAGCTTTAATACCTTTTTCTTTCATAGATTTCTTTGCCTCTTGCATATGTTCGGGACTAAGAAATAGAACACCTCTCTTCTTCGGAGTTGGTTTAGGAATAGGCTCAGTAATTGGCTCAGGAACTAGCTCAGGAGGTATCTTGGGAGGTGCCCAATTATTTTCATTAGCCAACATATTATTCAATAGAATTTCAGCGTCATCTGGTGTTCTTTCTCTGAAGAGAGAACCAGCACAAATATCCAGGTAATCTCTGGAAGCATCAGTAAGTCCATTATAAAAGATATCAAATATTTTAGGTTTCTTAAGAGGATGATCAGGCAAAGCATTAAGTAACTTGAGAAGCCTCCCCCAAGCTTGTGGGAGACTCTCTTCTTCAATTTGCACAAAATTGTATATTTCCCTCAAAGCAGCTTGTTTCTATGAGCAGTGAAATATTTAGCAGAGAAGTAATAAATCATATCCTGGGGACTTTGCACACAACCAGGATCAAGAGAATTATACCATATCTTAGCATCACCCTTTAACGAGAACCTAAATATTTTGAGTAAATTAAGATAGCGCGATCTCTCATTATTAGTAAACATGGCAGCTATATCATTCAACTTAGTAAGATGTGCCACAACAGTTTCAGATTCATAGCCATAGAAAGGATCAGATTCAACCAAAGTAATTATATCGGGATCAACAGAAAAATCATAATAGTCCTGATCAGGAACACAGATAGGTGAAGTAGCAAAAGCAGGGTCGGGTCTCATTCTACCTCTAAAAGATTCTTTACTCCATTTAATTAGTAACCTCTTAAGTTCACGTCTATCCTGGCAAGCAAAAATAGCTGCAGAAGATTCAGCATCGAAAAGATAACCCCCAGGAATAGCAGGCATAGGTTCATCATCACTAACATCATCGTATTCAGGTTCAATAATTTCACTTTCTCTAGACCTAGCAATTTGCCCATCAAGATATTCACCAAGTGGCACAGTAGTATCAAGCATAGAAGTAGTTTCATCACAAGTATCATGCATGGCAGAAGTGGCATCATCAATAACATGCGACATATCAGAATTCAAAGTGGTAACGGGTTTAGGCATCGCAAGCTTACTTATAACAGAAGGAGAATCTAGTGCAGAGCTAGATGGCAGTTCCTTACCTCCCCTCGACAGTAGTGGTACACATTTTGGAGAGGAACTTGTCGTATCCATGTAGTCGAACTTGGCGCATTCGAAGGGTACTTAGTGAATCTGAAGTAGAGGTACACTTGTTGAAGTGGGACTTGGCGTTTCGGCCTGTAATCGTTTGGGCGTCATGGAAGAACTTGACGTTCACGGGGTCTCGGTCTTGGCCATGGTACAGTGGCTCCATGAACACAACAGGGCCAGATGAATGCAAGGCCATGGCAGCAACGGGTCAGAGCGCTTGAGCGTAACCGAAGTAAACATGTGCTCGAGGACAGGGGTGCTCGGGGCAGCGGTGTGCAGGACGCAGGTGGAGGGGTTGATGGCGATGGGCGGCGAGGTCGGCTGCTTGCTGGTGGTGGGGAGCTCAGGCAACAACGAACTGCAGGAGGCCGGCCTTGGAGCATCGGTGCTTGAGGCGAGGAGCAGGAGACGATGCAGACGAAGTCGTGGTGCACGGGGACCTGCTCCATTGAGGAAGGAGGGGGCCGGGGTGCACGGAGCTGCGACGGTCGCCGGAGGCAAGGACGCGGGGTCGAGGCACGGGCGACCGGCGGGGCAGGAGCAGAGCAGCAACCGCGGCGGGACTTGCGCGTCGATGAAGAGCAGCAGCAGCGAGCGGCTCCAGGAGAGGGCGTAGAGGAAGGAGCTCCGGTGCGGTTCCCGTTCGTCTTGGTCGCCGATCGGCACCACATGGAGGAGCAGGGGGAGTGGCGGTCAGGGACGGGGCAAGGGCGTGGGGAGCTCCTCTCCCTGGCAATGAGTGTGTTGCGGGCGGCGGCGCGAGGGAATGAGGAGGAGGGATCGATGGAGAGGAAGAGAGTAGGGGTCGGCCTAGGGTTAGATAGGGGGCTGCTGGGCCTAGGGGAGGTTGGGCCGATCTGGGTAGTTGATAACCCACAAGTATAGGGGATCGCAACAGTTTTCGAGGGTACAGTATTCAACCCAAATTTGTTGATTCGACACAAGGGGAGCCAAAGAATATTCTCAAGTATTAGCAGCTGAGTTGTCAATTCAACCACACCTGGAAACTTAGTATCTGCAGCAAAGTGTTTAGTAGCAAAGTAATATGATAGTGGTGATAACGGTAACAAAAGTAAAGACAACAAATGTAATGTTTTTGGTATTTTGTAGTGATTGTAATAGTAACAACGAAAAAGTAAATAAGTGAGAAGCAGTATATGGGAAACTCGTAGGCACCGGATCAATGATGGATAATTATGCCGGATGTAGTTAATCATGTAACAGTCATAACATAGGGTGACACAGAACTAGCTCCAGTTCATCAATGTAATGTAGGCATGTATTCCGAATATAGTCATACGTGCTTATGGAAAAGAACTTTCATGACATCTTTTGTCCTACCCTCCCGTGGCAGCGGGGTCCTATTGGAAACTAAGGGATATTAAGGCCTCCTTTTAATAGAGAACCGAAACAAAGCATTAGCACATAGCGAATACATGAACTCCTCAAACTATGGTCATCACCGGGAGTGGTTCCGATTATTGTCACTTCGGGGTTGCCGGATCATAACACATAGTAGGTGACTATAGACTTGCAAGATAGGATCAAGAACTCACATATATTCATGAAAACATAATAGGTTCAGATCTGAAATCATGGCACTCGGGCCCTAGTGACAAGCATTAAGCCTAGCAAAGTCATAGCAACATCAATCTCAGAACATAGTGGATACTAGGGATCAAACCCTAACAAAACTAACTCGGCTACATGATAAATCTCATACAACCCATCATTGTCCAGCAAGCGTACGATGGAATTACTCACGCACGGCGGTGAGCATCATGAAATTGGTGATGGAGGATGGCTGATGATGACGACGGCGATGAATTCCCCTCTCCGGAGCCCCGAACGGACTCCAGATCAGCCCTCCCGAGAGAGATTAGGGCTTGGCGGCGGCTCCGTATCGTAAAATGCGACGATTTCTTCTCCCTGATTTTTTTCTCCCCGAAGGCCAATATATGGAGTTGGAGTTGGCGTCGGAGGGCCACCAGGGGGCCCACGAGGTAGGGGAGCGCGCCCAGGGGGGCCACCCTCGTGGACAGGGTGTGGGCCCCCTGGTGTTCATCTTTTGCGAGGATTTTTCTTTATTTTTTCTAAGGTGTTCCATGGAGTTTCAGGACATTCCGAGAATCTTTATTTTCTGCACAAAAACAACACCATGGCAATTCTGCTGAAAACAGCGCCAGTCCGGGTTAGTTCCATTCAAATCATACAAGTTAGAGTCCAAAACAAGGGCAAAAGTGTTTGTAAAAGTAGATACGATGGAGACGTATCAGTAGGCTGCTGGGCTCTCTCCATTCTCTTCTAAATAAAACAATAGAGAGAAGAAAGAAAAGAGAGAGAGGTTAGGGGTGGAGCTTGGGCAGGAGGGCAATTTTCTTGGACTCGCAAAAACGAGCGTGACCCAAGAAAATAGGAGTGTGTATGTGTGAGAGGTTAGAATTCGAACGCATTTGAATTTAATTCAAATGGTCTTGCATAGGAAGTAGCTAGGTGCTAGGGAGGTCCAAAAATGTTGAGACTTTAGGAGGAGCCTCGATAAAAGAGATAAGAATTGTTGGCAAAGTTTGGGGACCAAACTTGAAGTAGAAAGGGCATGGGAATTTTGCAAGTGTGTTACGGTTAATTCCAAGCAAATAAAATATTTTATAGTAGCTCCCTAAATATTGGGAGGATATGTTATAAAGAGAAATCACCATGTGAATTCTCTCAATTTAAATGGATCTAAGATCCACACAGTTTATTTAATTGAGTTTTAAAAAGGGGTGCATGATGAAATGATGCAAAGATGGATGCAACGAACAAAACAAATCACACGACGAACATGCAAAACATGGAAGGCATCTGGAGCGTCGGTCTTGGGGCGTTACAGTGTGTGTGTGTGAGAGAGAGAGAGAGAGGGATGGAGTCTTAGTGTGTGTGTGTGTGTGTGGGTGGGTGGCTGAGTGTGCGTGCATGCATGTGTGTGTGGGTGTGTGTATTGTGTGTGTGTGTGAGAGAGAGAGAGAGATGGAGTCTTAGTGTGTGTGTGTGTGGGTGGGTGGGTAGGTGTGTGTGCGTGCGGTTGTGTGTGTGTGTGTCGCGGGGTCCTTGGTGGCAGATGTAATTAAAGTGTGCATGGCTTCATCATAGAGAGGTGATGTGTATGGCAGAGGCCACCAACGATGGGGTGCGAGAGAGAAAATGCCCGTAGAGAGGGAAGACAAGGTGTGTGCGCGTGAGAGGAGTCGACATCGAGAGAACGTGTTTGTTCGAGAGACACCGAGGAAGACTACTATATATCGATGGTGCATGTAGGCGGGAGTTAAACAAAGGGATGGTCTTATTGGTTTTGGGGATATAGGGGAAGAATGAGAGGGGGTAGCTAGAAGGAGATTGTTAAGTGTGATTGTGTGTTTTACCCATCCATGCGGAAGTTATGTGCACACAAGAGGAGAACGATTCGACATGGCATTAGGCTTGAGGGTAATTAACTACGTATGGAGACATAGAGACCTTAAACATGCATGTGTGAGAGGTATACATGTATACGTGGGATGTGTGTGTGCGCGCGCGCATGATCGAGATAAAAGAAAGAAGACATAAGTCATAAGATCAATGACATGGGAGAGATGGATTGGTAAGACAATATGCATGCATGTGAGAATGCAGGGAAGAAGGCCCGACAATTGAGCATGCATTTTTGTCTTTAAGAGATAGTGGTGTGGGCTAGAGCATGCATCTATGGCGAGCAGAGGGAGTGAGGCACAACAATTGTGCAAAAGAGATCAACCTGTAAATGCATATGTATGGAGAGACATATATAATGTGGGTGATAGGAAGCAATACTCCGTGCGAGAAAGAAATGTTGATGGAGAAACTATAGATAGGTACAGAGATGGAGATGCTAGCTAGAGGGACATCTTCTAGTTTGAGTGTTGGATATGATCGCCGGGTGGTTCAGAGGGTGAAGTTATATATGTGTGTGTGAGAGAAATATAAAAAGAGGGCACTTGGCTGCATGTAGAGAGAAACATATGTAGTGTGCGTGATAGGAAGCAAGAGTGAGGGCGAGAAAGAAGGTTGATGGAGAAACGAATAAATAGGAAGATAAAGATGCTAGCTAGTGTGCGTTAGAGATAGGAGTCGAGTGGATCAGAAGGCTGAGTTATGTGTGTGGGTGTGAGAGAGATAGAGAGAGGGTGCATGTGAGTCACATACAAACAAATATCAGAGAGAAATGAGATCCCGAGAGACGGTGTTTTGTGTCTGCGAGAGAGAAAGATATTTCACAACCAGAGTGATAGCTAGAGAGACATATGAGGGAACGCAAGATATCTCTAGGGAGAGAGAGTGTGTGTGAGCGACATACAAGAGAACAGTGGAGAAATATGAGACACTGGGAGACAGAGTTTGTGTTTGTGTGTGAGAAAGAGATATTTAAGAGGAAGAGTTGTAGGTTCTCATATCTAAGGAGGGAAAGACATCTCTGTATGAGGGGTGTGCGAGTGGCACACATGGGAATAGTAGAGAGAAATGAGACCCCGGGAGACAAAATTTTGTGTTTGCGCGAGAGAAAGAGATTCCACATGGAGAATCATAGTTAGAGACACATAGCAGGGAGCGAGATATTCTTAGAGAGAGATAGAGTGATGAAGGTCGAGGGAGAGAGTACCGTCAGTGTGTTACGAAGATAAAAGATCATTGTCGACATATAGGTAGCACAAGAGATACTTGAGAGACGATGAACACGTATAGGTCCAGAGAGATAGTCCTATATAAGCATGAGTGATAGCTATATGAGATGAATATCTAGATTAAAGGGGATTCAAATAATAAAACTGGAGATCACGACATCGATAATATCATAACGCAAATTGGTGTATCAAACATGCATATTCATTTGAATTTGGGCACACGTCGTAATGTTATATAGTTTATCAATATTGGTGATCCATATATTCTTTAATTACAAACAATGCATGGTTTATATGCAATTAATGTCGAAACGGGATTACACTATATGTTGCGTGTGTGAAACACATTATACATGTTTGAGAAGTAAAAAACCCGCATGAAACACACATTAATCGGACACAGTTAGCGAGGAATGCATACATTGGATTTCAACATAAAGTGGTTTCAAATATTTGAAAATCCAAATTGATGGATACAACCTTATGAATATGAGATCATGCCATTTGTAAACCATATTTATGTATAAATGGTGTTGTGCTTTTGAAAGTATATATAAAAAATGATGTATATAGAATTTAATTCCAATTGAAAATGGATCCCACCCGAAACAAATAGAATCCAAATGGGATTCGAATTGAGTTGGCACGGTAAACGTGCACTCTGCAAAATTTGAACGAAGCAGGGAAAGTTGTAGTAACCGCCCGAAACCAAAATCTGCGAGATGGAAATTACTACTGCCTATCTCTGCCACACAAAGCCTGTTTGCTGGATTTCTATAGGTTTCGATAGGGGTAGGTTGGTAATTTCACCCAAATGTGACATAACCGCCTCTCACCCGGATTCATACACGGTGGGCGCCAAAACACAGTGTGTCCTCGGCCGAAATTGGCTCCCTCCCCGATTCATATTCATACACGGTGGGTGCCAAAAACAAACTCTTGTCGACAAATATTCGGTGTATGCGAGATTACCGACCTATCCCCAACCGACTAATATTGATGTGATGTAGGAAATTTGAAACGGGGGCTAATTTTGTAAATTTCCTCGCATTTGAGACAAGCGTGTCCTGTATACATGGTTCCCACCTTCCTCTCTACATCCCTTTTCCCCATTTGTACTCCATGGGCGCCAAAACACCCTCTCCACCCCAGCCTCCTTCGTCCACCGCCGTCCGCCACCCCATTCACCGCCGTCCTCCTCCACCATGTCGGAGCTGATACCCTGACCCCGCCGTCCATTACAAGAGATCGACCTCTCTCATCCACGGCTTCGGACCGGGATCCTTGCATCCCGTCCTCTCGCTTCATCCCCGCCGTCGTCCACCTTGCTGATGCCATTCCTACGACCGTCTCGTCTACCGCGCCCCGCCGCCACCATCTACCCTCCTAGATCTGCTTCCACACCGCCGACAGCCATCGCTACCGCAGCACTGTCAAATTCTTAGCAGATGCATACACGGCACCACACCAGAGGCGGTACTCTTTCATATATGCTCAACTTATTTATCGCAGCTAGAAAATAGATAGCCACTGCTTTACTCTGATTTCTTGTCTTGGTTGCGAAGTTGCCTTTGTCCGGTTTGCACCTTCAGATCTGCCATGGCACGCTCAACACTATACTCCCAATGCTTATGGTTTTCCCCTTTTATAGTCCACACTAGTTAAATCACAGTAGACTAAATTTCAAAATTGGTTAGTCGATTTTTCAGAGCTCGCCGGAGTTCACCGGTGCGAACGAAGGGGCTCGGGTGGTTGTGGGGCCTCGCTGAACGAAGAAAACTCGACGCGGGTGGGGGCGGGGGTGGGGGTGGGGGTGGCAGAGGAACACAGGCAGTGGGGGCCGGCCGTCCGTCCGGCGGCCCATGCGGTGTTCTGTATGGGAAGAATCAGAGACAAGGAAGAAGAAGGGTTAGGAGACGTAGGATCTTCATCCAACCGCCTGAAATGGTCGAGAGACACCTGGGAGTTGCATTCTTAATGTGCTCTGGTTCATCATGTGTGGGCATTGTGCAACCAACATTTAATTATCCAAAATCTGCTTGCTCTTCTTTACCATGTTCCTCTTCCATTCTTCTTTAATATGTACTCTCCTTGTTCCTAAATACAAGTCTTTGTATAGATTCCACCATGGACTACATATGGAGCAAAATGAGTGAATCTACACTCTAAAATGTATCTGGATACATCTGTATGTCATCCATAGTGGAAATCTCTACCAAGACTTATATATTGGAATGGAGGGAGTATGATAGTAGTACAGTATGTTCCTTGTACTGAAGATGAGCAGGGACATTTGCAATGTAGAGGTCTATATGGTCGGTTGTGATGGACACTTTGAGCCTCTTTGATTCGTAGGATTTTGTAAACATAGGAATAGGATTTGTAGTGGCCTGCCCACTTGAATCCTATAAGAATATCAAGGAAATGCGGGGATTTGTGTAGCCTTTGAGAGTTACACTAATATTAACAGTACCGCACCTTCACTTGAAGAGAGCGACTATCCGAAGCCTTTCTAGCTGTACCGGCAATACTAGCACACATATTCCAGCAAGTTCCACGTTGCTGATTTTACTTTGATGCTTAAGGTTTTCACATATATCTACACTATGATCTGTGTAGCTGCTTTGTGTCACACTAGCAGCAGTCCACTCTTGAAGCTAAACACTGCAATGACTTACAAAATTGGCACCAAGGCATTGAGTGCCATTCTGGATGCAATGAAACTCATACGCTCCCCACCTGTTGACTCTTGTTCAGAATATGATCCTAATGACTCTTGTTCAAAATTGCCACATATAGAGAGATAGCATGGAATTGCATTTCCTTGGGCATTGTGATTCATCATGAGTGGGCAACCAACATTGTATGCAATGAAGCAGAACCTGAAGAATATGCTTCCTCTTCTGTTCTTTGACATGCTCCTCTTTGTTTATTCTGTATTTAGTACGTACAGTATGTTCCTTGTCAGGAAGGGTCGCAGGGACATCTGCAGTCAATAGCTGATAGAGCTGGCCTGTACGTGATCGATAGGCTTTCAATTACTAGCGGCAATACAACACCGTATTTTCAAGCCAGTTCCACTTTCCTGATTTATATATCGTGGTTATGGTGTAACCCTGATATGTACACTATGATCTGCCTAGTTGCTGTGTGCTCTTGTTATCATGGTTTGGCAATAAACTCTCTACACAGTATATTATGAACCTATCATCTGCAAACTATCCTTACTTCTGGAGCCTATTTTTTGTGTACTTATGCCAGATTATATAAATGCATGCACTATATTACAGCACACATGAGCTCTCTCATCAGAATCCAGTGATAGCACACAAGTGTTTACAAGGGCGCCCGTATATTAGAATATCATCTGCATTACAAAAATTATCTCACAAGTATTCATGTTTTCATGGTTCTCAGATATTATACGTAATTACAGTGAATATCAGAATCTGCGCATCAGAAGAATATTGTGGAACACTACAATGACTTACAAAATTGGCACCAAGGCATTGAGTGCCATTCTGGATGCAATGAAACTCATATGCTCCCCTCCTGTAGATTCTTGTTCAGAATATGATCCTAATGACTATTCTAACCTCGAGGATTCAAAGGCAGATGGCTTGTCATGTTCACCCATCAAGGAGCCTGTTATAATTTGGCAAGGTTTTATTGATTGCGCGTATCTTGCATATGTTGTCTTGCATTTCTTCTACTTTGTTGCACCACCATCTACTTAGTTTACTCATCATATATGTTGAGATGCCATGCCCGTCCATTATCAATATATGTTCCATCTATCATCATACCATGTTTTTCCACTCAAATGTTGTTCTTGTGCATCAGACATCAAAAAGGAAGAGGGTGATTGTCAAACCTGAAGGAGCACTAGCAAAGTCCTTGAAAAATGTGGTTGTGCCGGAGAAATCAGACAGCACCCCACTTATATTGGTTGTACAACCAGTGACACAAAACGTAGGACCGACTCCATCAGACTGTACCCATACATCACTGGCCACACCACTAGCCCCACCACATAGGACCTACACTCCAGTAAAAGGTATGATGATTTTAGTTGCCATAGCACCATCCGCACCATAGAAAAATCCCACTCCAACAAAAAGTACAGCAAGTCCACCGGCCGAAGACCTATCCCAACTGCAAAGACGGCTATTCCTGCAGATTGGAACCCCATTCCAGTTATTCCCAGTTTAAAAGACAATGCTTTCAATGTTGTTAGGGACTACATGCATATATTCCCATCATGGGAAGATTATAGTGAAGAAAAACACCATTTTCACATCTTCTTGTCCCACTTACGTGTAAGTGCTATTATTCATGGTGATTATTTTCCTGTTTTCTGCTGATTGGACACATCAATGATTTACATTGCATTGTTGTAAGTAGGCGAGGGTCAATCTGGATGGTCATGACGAGCAAAGCTTGCTTGCGCTTTTCAAGGAAGCATTGCAGCAGTATCGGTGTTACCTGCGGAAATCACACTTTGATGGCAAGTCTATAAACGAATTTCTGGTGAAGTCTCCCGTGCTAAATTTAGAATACATTAACTGGGAAAACCTTGTTATGCACTGGTCTTGTTATGAGGATGAGGTACTATCTATGATATCGCATGACAATTTGAACTTCTACTTTTCGCATGTGCCTTACGGGTCTTTTTTGCAGGAAATCTGCTCGAAAAAGAATTCTGGTTTGAAAAGAACGACATGATATCGCAAATATGCTGCCCGATGCTTTGCTCTTGTTAGTACATGTTGTCCTTTATCACTGTACTTGCATACATACCTGGTTCATTATGTGAAAGCAGTATGCATGATAGCTTGCTTATCAATTGTTCGCTCCAAATTATCTGATCTGTATGAATGGTTACATTAGTGTAGAATATATCCAATGCCAATGAATTTTTTTAGCTCTGCATTGTTCTTGTAAGTACCTACTGTCCTTTATTAGTGCACTTATATTGACACGTAGTTGTTCATGTACCATCACTTTGCAGCTTATTTTCCTTTGCCCTCCATTTTTTACACATCAGATCTATATTTACTCTTACCATAAGGTTGGATAACACCGATGGTACTGAAGAAGTTTTGCTTTGCATTGCTCTTGGTTGTACCTCTTGCTTGTATCGCTGTACTTACATTTATAGCTACTTGGTTATGTAGCATCACTCTTCATCTTATCTTAAATATTCTCCATTTTTTCTTATATTGTCACATTTATATTTACTCTTTACAAAATGTAGAATAAAGGCAATGCTTATGAAGAAGATTCTATGGTAAACTTCTTGAATTGCCCCCCGCCCCCATCAGAATGGACAAGGGCTTTATAGAGCCTGCCTTCACCAATAATGTAAGTTTGTCCTTCTCAAGCCTTCAAAATTTGTTGTGTATATTTGGTTAGGCATGACTGCAACAGCTGTTTAATTTTGGTGTTTGCATCAAATTGCATGTTTAAAGTTTATTATGTAGTTCATAAACAAAAGTTTGGCCTTCTCAACTTAAGTTTTCAGTTGTACAACCAAGTTCCTTCTTCATGCCATGTAAATTAAACTATACAGAGCAAGTGATCTTATTTTGCCAATCTGAAATGGGTAAATTGACAGCACACTTACCATTGATACTTATGAGTTCTTGATCTATAATCGAGTGGTGTCGTGAAGCTGCCGACTCCTTCACAATGTCATTTCCTGCCATGTCTTGACCTGAACAATACCATAATGTGTTAATGCTATTTTAAACTCTGTCACTTTATTCCTCAGTAAGAAATGTGATGAATTGTCAGCACTGATACTTATATGTGCAAAACCTGTCATCTGTTTGCTTGTTTATCTTTCAGAGTGAGGAGGATATAATTGTCAAACAAGTGCAGTCTCATCAGGTTGCTCAGCTGCTTGCGCTACAGCTTCCGAGCAGGGCTAACCTTTCTTGAACTCTATTGAAGTGTTGTCGGTTTTGTATATTATTTTGTCAGCGTGTTTAATTGCACTGTTGGTGATCTTTGATGCCTAGTGTATGTAATCTGCTGTCTGCTTGTGCTTTATTATCATAGTGGCAAACTTTGATACCCAGTGGATGTAATATGCCATAATTTCTTTATTGTATAGTCTAGGTTTTTTTCTTATTCACGATGTTGTAGTTATTTTACTGTATATATATATATATATATATATATATATCCTGTCTTTGCAGTAAACCGGACAAACCATAAAATTACGGTACATAATCGGGCCGTCATGCAAATCACTATGTATGATCCGCATCATGGGCCCTGTCATCTTGGTCCATTATTAGGCCTAAATGTAAACTGACCCACTAGTAGATTCGGGCCTTTAATAGGCCGAGTAAACCACCGGCCCTATTTTCCCAAGAAAACTCAATGGGCTTTTAGGAGGACGAAAAGTAGGTTGGGCCTGAAACATGTCGAACAGCTCACGGGCCGGCAGCAGGCCGAAATAGACCCCGACCCGTGATTGTGCCAATAAAATCATGGGCTTATAACAGGCCAAAATTGTCTCGGTCCTTGTTTGGCACAATCAGATTATCGGCTGTGAGCAGGCCAGATGCAAACGGGGCCGTAGTTAGGCCCAACTATATGACAGGCTTTTAACAGGCCGAAATATATATAGGCCCGAAATGTTAAACGGGCCTTTAACATGCCTAAACTAATATCATGCCGAATTAGTAAATGGCCCTTTATCAAGTGGGCCCAAAAGCATAGCATCCAATTGACGGGCCGAATCTGATATGGGCCACAATTTAGCCCAGAGACTCTTAAGGGCCGGACCTGATCTGGGCCGTAATTTGGCCCAGAACGTGGGAGGCTTTTAACGGGCCGGATCTCATATGGGCCTCTATTAGGCCTGAAACATGGCAGGCTGTTAATGGTCCACATGAAATATGGGCCGACATTTGGCCCAAAACATGGCAGCCTATTAATGGGCTGGCCTACTAGTGTCATCAAAATCTTTTGGGCCTTCAGTTGGGCCGGCCCATTATGGGCTGCAAAATCTTGTAGGCCTTTAGCTGGGCCGGCCCATTATGGTCCGCAAAGTCTTGGGGGACTTTAGCTGGGCCGGCCCATTATGGCCCACAAAAACATGTGGGCCTTTAGTTGGGCCACCCCATTATGGCCCGCAAAATCTCGTGGGCCTTTTGCTGGGTCGGCCCATTATGGACCGCAAAATCTTGTGGCCCTTTAGTTGGGTCAGCCCATTTAAACTTTATGGGCCACTTTTGGGCCGGTCCACGTGTCAACATTTCATAAGCACATCTCGGCCATTGGATGAGTGACACCTGTGCCAATAGGGAGCTGACACGTGTTTCCTCCAGCCAATGATGATTGTACACATGGAAAATCCCCATTGGTCTGGGCCATTAACGGGTTATCGGATCGAAAACGGGACCTGATAGCTTAACGGTGTTCCTTTACGGTGGATGCCACGTGTCGGTCACCCTTGACGAAAGAACTTCTGTGACGCGCGATTTATCATCATGGAAGTGGACACTTCCATGATGGTAATTTTGGTAATGTCATGGAACACTTCTACGACAATACAGGTATGACTATCTTGATTCTGTCATAAATTTTTCATGGATGTACATGCATGACAGAAAACGTGACCTGCTGTGTGTGACCAACACGTATCGTCACAGAAGTGTGTTTTTTTGTAGTGTTTGTTGGTATGGTTGGCAGGCTTGTGAGGGGTGCCGTGAATCTGGCAAGGTCAAACGAGTATTCGGTCCAGGCTAGATGAACTGTCTTTGTTTCTTTTGAATGGCTTCTTCCACTGATCGGATTTGGAGCCACTAAATCCGCCGTTGACCGTCGTGTCTTTGGCATTGTCATTGTTGCTTCGATGCTTGTTTTTGTTGTGTCGGGGCCTCCCGTTGCTGTTTCAGGCTTCAGAAGTGCCAGGGTCACTGGTACTGTTGCTGCTACGGGCTAGCCAGCTATCTTCGCCCATGCAAAAGTGGGTCATGAGTGCTGTGAGGGCTGCCATGGACTTCGGCTTCTCTTGCCCGAGGTGTCTAGCGAGCCATTCATCGTCGATGTTGTGTTTAAAAGCTGCTAAGACTTCGGCATCCGAACAATCGACAATTTGGTTCTTTTTAATTAGGAACCTGGTCCAGAATTTTCTGGCTGAATCTCCAGGCTACTGGACTATGCGACTGAGGTCATCGTCGTCCGGAGGCCGGATATAAGTGCCTTAGAAGTTGTCTCTAAAGGCATGCTCCAAGTCTTCCTAGATTCCAATAGAGTTTTTTGGGACACTGTTTAACCAGTGTCGAGCTGGTCCCTTAAGTTTTAGGGGGAGGCATTTGATGGCGTGTAAATCATCACTACAAGCCATGTGAATGTGGAAAAGAAAGTCTTCAATCCATATTGTGGAATCTGTTGTGCCATAGTATGATTCAATGTTCACGGGTTTAAACCCTTCTAGCAACTGGTGCTCCATTACCTCATTGGTGAAGCATAGGGGGTGTGCGGCACCTTTGTATCGGGCAAAATCACGACGCAGTTCGGATCAGGTTCGTATGCGGTTTTCGGCCCGGGTGAGGTTGCACTTGTCGCGCCCGGCCTGATGGCCATCTTATCGTGCTGGGACACACCCCCTTGATCCATAGATTGATCTAGTCTGACCGGCTCTATTGTCCAGGTCCTGTTGTAGGTCATACATGTATCCTGCAACCGTTGTCTCTCTGCCTCTACGGCGAGGTGGTGCGGGCTGGTGTTCGACTTGAGTTGCCGCTCTGTCTCGGCCACGTGGTGGTCGGTCAGGTCCGTCACCAGCGTTAAACGCTGGTGGAATAGGCTCCAGGGCCTTATCGTCGAATTGGGGTAGCAGCTTGCGCTTCGAGTAACTCTTAGTTGGGCGTTCGAGGCCGTATTCCTCGGCTGTCAGGACATTAGCCCATCTGTCATTATGTAAGTCCTGATCAGCTTGGAGTTGCTGCTGCTTCTTTTTTAGGCTTCTTGCAGTGGCTATTAGCCAGCGCTTAAAGTGCTCTTGTTGAAGGGGTTCCTCCGGCACGATGAAATCGTAGTCGCCGAGGCTCTCATCCTCTTCGGAGATCGGTAGGTAGTTACTATCCTCCGAGCCCTCGTTCCTGATAGGATCGTCGGTGTCGTATTTTGGGGTCTGGCAACCCGTGAGAGGTATGAACACTGGGGTGCGTGCAGAGATATCAACCTGCCCAGCCTGCCTACTCACGATCCTCCCTATCCTAGCGCGAAGAGCTCATAGAGACACAACGACACAGAGATTTATACTGGTTTGGGCCACCGTTGTGTTGTAATACCCTACTTCAGTGTGGTGTGGTGGATTGCCTCGAGGGCTATGGATGAACTAGTACAAGGATGAACAAGCCTCAGGAGGTAGATGTTCTTGATCTGGTGTGATGCTCGGGGTGGAATCGATCTCTCGCTATGGTGGTGGCTAAGCCCTATATATAGTGGCCTTGGTCCTCTTCCCAAATGTCGGTGTACAGAAGTAGGGGTTCTACTTTGCACCCCTTTACCTGTGCACGGGCAGTCAGAGCCGTGCCTACGGCCACACTTCGTAGGGCAGAGGGGAGAGGCCGAAGCCACAAGACGATCAAAGCAACGCCAAGGCAGAAACACAAAGAGCACGAGGGCGAGGTGAGCTCCCCCGGCAAGACCCTTGCCGGGGCGGCCTCCACGGCCCCGGCAAGGGCCTTGCCGGGGCAGCTTGCCCAACCCCAGCGGAGCGCGCCACCCTTGAGCCCGAGGTTTCCAACACCAACAAACACATTAGAACCAAGGCTCGGGAAGCGCCTCCATGGTGGCATGCAGATCTTTGTGAAGATCATTAACACACAATATCAGGTGAGGACCAGAAGACGAGAGCTCTGGCAACATCCTTGCCAGGGACGACCGCACTGCCACGGCAAGACCCTTGCCGACGACATCAGCGAGGCCGTGGCTAGGCCCGCAGGTGTCAAGACCCCACCGTCATTCCCATGCAGCTGCCAGCCCAGCCAGTCAGGCGGGCACCTGCGTGGCGACGTGCGGCCCCGAGGCCAACTCAGCAAGCACCTGCGTGGTGGCATGCATATCTTCGTGAAGACGCTGCCACTGCGGCACCTCAGCAGCCTATCAGCCTACATGGCGCTGCCCGCCTCGCTGGCCTGGACACGCGTCGAAGTAGGGCGAGGCGGCGATAAAGCAGTGGGACACCTCAGGGGTGCATTTAATGCGTCTTGTCCCGTAATGACAAGGCATAAACATAGCTACTGTACCCTTTACACCTCTTGTGTGCCATTGTGGCGCCTCCTTCGACTATAAAAGGAGGCCCGAGGTGTATTGGAGGGGGATTCGACTCGTTGAGCAAGTCAAGCTCGATAGCTAGTTCAAGAACACTGATATACACACCAAAGCAGGACTAGGGTATTACGCGATCCCCGCGGCCCGAACTTGGGTAAACGACCTTTGTGCTAGCTCTTAGACCTGCTCTTCTCACCACCCCGCGCCCGCTGACCATAGTAGGGATTCTTGACATCCCATAGTTGTCATTCCCACCGACATCTCTGGCACGTCAGGTAGGGGGCACAGTCATGAGAATCCGGTTTAGCAGCTAGTTGAGCAGCTGTTCGTTGCCATGGCTCCCAAGAGGAAGACGACCACAGCGATCGGTTCATCCGGAGCCGGGCTGCCCGTGCCGGTGCGGGCCAGTAGCAGGCCGGTCGCAGAAAGAACCCTAGGCACAACCCGCGAACACCCACATCGCCCTGGCAGTCCAGACCCGACGAGCGGCGTCGTTCATGCGCCAGACGACGGGCCGCACACCGCAAATTCCAGCGACGGAGTTGGGGCCCCCGCAGGCGGTGCGGGGCCCTCCAAGGGCGTCGCCATGCCGCCTAATGGCGGTGTGGCACCAAGACACCTACGCCGGTGCCCAGGATGCGCTTTTCCCAAGTTGTGCGCGATGAGCAGCGTCGCCACACTGGTGACCTAGGCGCCGTCCTGGGAAGAGTCCGACGCGTCCTTCACGGGACGAGGAAGGCCAGCATGCATGCCGAGGTGCTGGTGAAAATGGCAGACAGCCGTAGGGCCATGATGGAGCTCCTTCTAACATAATCAGAAGTCGAAGCGTGTCACGATCCACACAGCTTTGGCTGCCGCCCACACCAGCAGAAGCTCTGGCGCGTGCAGCTACTCCTCGACTTTCCTCTTGCTGTGGAAAGGCTCGACGAGTGGAGAGACACTGTCCAGAACCTCGTCGGCATCGCCAACAAAGATGAGCCGCGACCAGCAAGGCCCGTAGGCCGTCGCTCCATCGAGCCACCACATGCCAGCGGTGGAAGGGCTGGGGGTGATGCAGTCACGGTGCACTCTCCTCCCCCACGCCAGATACCGCGGGTGTCGATCCATTGTGATGATGCTTGTGATAATATTTCCATAGCATCGTCCGATCCACGGACCCACCGTGATCAGCGTCAAGTTCTTCAGGAGCGAGCCCTTGAAGACACCCTAAGCACGATCGAGCGCCTGCGTGATGCACGCCACCAGTCAGATAGGCGGGCAGGGCCCACTATGGACCACCCGGCACTGGGAGGCTATGGGGGCCTACCTTATGAGGTTGGTTGCCCGGCCTTCACCCATGAGCTGCAGTAGTTCCAGTGGCCCTCCCACCGCATATTCAAGCCCACCGTTGGCGAGAAGTACAACGGCAAGACTCACTCGTCAGAGTTCCTCAGCATCTACACCATCACAATGCAAGCTGCTGGAGCCCGCGACGATAAGGTGCTTGCCAATTACTTCACATTAGCGCTCAAGCCCAATGTCATGTCATGGTTGATGCACTTGTCGATGGACTCCATTTCTTCTTGGTCAGATCTGTGTCATGAGTATGTTTGCGCCTTCACTGGAGGCCATCAAGCTCATGGCCAGACAAGCAATCTGCATATTATCCCCTAGAAGGAAGGAGAAAACCTGCACAAGTACATCCAAAGGTTCAGCCGAGTGCAGTACAACATCCCAGACGTTCATCCCACCGTCATGATTAATGCATTCCATCAGAATGTGCACAACCGCAAGATGCGTGAGGAGCTTGCGATGAACAAGGTGAAGGATGTGGCTGCTACGTATTGAGCTTGCGTTGGTTTTCCTTGAAGAGGAAAGGGTGATGCAGCAATAGTAGCGTAAGTATTTCCCTCAGTTTTTGAGAACCAAGGTATCAATCCAGTAGGAGGATCCTCAAAAGTCCCACGCACCTACACAAACAGACAAAGAACTCGCAACCAACGCAATAAAGGGGTTGTCAATCCCTTCACGGCCACTTGCAAAAGTGAGATCTGATAGAGATAGTATGATAAGATAAATATATTTTTAGTATTTTATAATATAAATGCCAAAAGTAAAGATGCAAATAAAAGTAGATTGAAAGCTTATATGATAAAAGATAGACCTGGGGGCCATAGGTTTCACTAGAGGCTTCTCTCAAGATAACATAAGTATTACGTTGGTGAACAAATTACTGTCGAGCAATTGATAGAAAAGAGAATAATTATGAGATTATCTAGGCATGATCAAGTATATAGGAATCACGTCCGTGACAAGTAGACCGACTCCTGTCTGCATCTACTACTATTACTCCCCACATCGACCGCTATCCAGCATGCATCTAGAGTATTAAGTTCATAAGAACAGAGTAACGCATTAAGAAAGATGACATGATGTAAAGGGATAAACTCAAGCAATATGATATAAACCCCATCTTTTTATCCTTGATGGCAACAATACAATACATGCCTTGCAACCCTTTCTGTCACTGGGTAAGGACACCGCAAGATTGAACCCAAAGATAAGCACTTCTCCCATGGCAAGAAAGATCAATATAGGAGGCCAAACCAAACTGATAATTCGAAGAGACTTGCAAAGATAACTCAATCATACATAAAAGAATTCATAGGAGATTCAAATATTTCTCATAGATAAACTTGATGATAAACCCACAATTCATCGGATCTCGACAAACACACCGCAAAAAGAGTTCACATCGAATAGATCTCCACAAGAGAGGGGGAGAACATTGTATTGAGATCCAAAAAGAGAGAAGAAGCCATCTAGCTAATAATATGGACCCGAAGGTTTGTGGTAAACTACTCACAACTCATCGGAGGGGCTATGGTGTTGATGTAGAAGCCCTCTGTGGTCAATTCCCCCTCCGGCGGAGCGCCGGCGAAGGCTCCAACATGGGATCTCGCGGATACAGAAGGTTACGGCGGTGGAAATTGTGTTTCGGTTGCTCCCTGGATGTTTTCGGGGTATGTAGGTATATATAGGAGGAAGAAGTACATCGGTGGCCGCTCAAGGGGCCCAGGAGACAGGGGCGCTCCCAGGAGGGGTGGGCGCACCCTCCTATCTCCTGGCCGCCTCGTTTGTTGCTTGACTTGCACTCCAAGTTCTCCGGATCACATTTGTTCCAAAAATCACGCTCCCTAAGTTTTCATTCCGTTTGGACTCCGTTTGATATTCTTTTTCTTCGAAATACTGAAATAGGCAAAAAAAACAGCATTACGGGCTGGGCCTCCGGTTAGTAGGTTAGTCCCAAAAATGATATAAATGTGTGAAATAAAGCCCATAAATATCAAAAACGGCTAATATAATAGCATGGAACTATCAAAAATTATAGATACGTTGGAGACGTATCAAGCATCCCCAAGATTAATTCCTGCTCTTCCTCAAGTAGGTAAATGATAAAAATAGAATTTTTGATGTGGAATGCTGCCTAGAATAATTCTCAATGTAATTTTCTTTATTGTGGCATGAATATTCAGATCCAAATCATTCAAAATAAAAGTTCATATTTATAAAAGAAATAGTAACACTTCAAGCATACTAATCAAAGCAATCATGTCTTCTCAAAATAACATTGCTAAAGAAAGTTCATCCCTACAAAATCATATAGTTAGGCTATGCTTCATTTTCGTCACACAAAGATGTTCCCAAATTCTACACCCCCATTGACAAGACAAGCAATTGTTTCGTACTTAAATAATCTCAAACTTTTTCAACCTTCACGCAATACATGAGCGTGAGCCATGGATATAGCACTATGGGTGGAATAGAATATGATGATGGGGATTGTGTGGAGTAGACAAAAAAGGAGAAAGTCTCACATTGACGAGGATAATCAACGGGCTATGGAGATGCCCATCAATTGATGTCAACATGAGGAGTAGGGATTGCCATGCAACAGATGCACTAGAGCTATAAGTGAATGCTCAACAAAATAAAACTAGTGGGTGTGCATCCAACTTGCTTGCTCACGAAGACCTAAGGCATTTGAGGAAGCCCATCTTAGGAATATACAAGCCAAGTTCTATAATGAAAAATTCCCACTAGTATATGAAAGTGACAACATATGAGACTCACTATATGAAAAACATGGTGCTACTTTGAAGCACAAGATATGAGACTCACTACATGAAGAACATGGTGCTACTTTGAAGCACAAGTGTGGAAAAAGAGATAGTAACATTGCCCTTTTTATTTATTTTCTTTATTTTCTTTATTTTCTTTTTCCTTTTTTTCTTTTTCTTTTTCTTTTTTACCTTTTTTTTCTTTGGCATTTCTTTTTTTCTTTTGGCATTTCTTTTTTTCTTTTTGGGCAATGTTCTAATAATGATGATCATCACACTTTCATTGATTACAACATATGAATTACAACTCGAAACTAGAGCAAGATATGACTCTATATGAATGCCTCCAGCGGTGTACCGGGATGGTGCAATGAATCAAGAGTGACATGTATGAAAATTATGCATGGTGACTTTGCCACAAATACGATGTCAACAACATGATCATGCAATGGCAATATGACAAAAATAAAGTATGTCATAATGATGATGAACGGAACGGTGGAAAGTTGCATGGCAATATATCTCGGAATGGCTATGGAAATTCCATAATAGGTAGGTATGGTGGCTATTTTGAGGAAGATATAAGGAGGTTTATGTGTGATAGAGAGTATCATATCACGGGGTTTGGATGCACCGGCGAAGTTTGCACCAACTCTCAAGGTGAGAAACGGCAATGCACGGTACCGAAGAGGCTAGCAATGGTGGAAAGGTAAAAGTGTGTATAATCCATGGACTCAACATTAGTCATAAGAACTCATATACTTATTGCAAAAATTTGTAAGTCATCAAAAATCAAGCACTACGCGCATGCTCCTACAGGGATACATTGGTAGGAAAAGACCACCGCTCGTCCCCAACCGCCACTCATAAGGATGCACAAGCCAGGTACACACCATGTTTCAAACTTGTTACACAACTTTAACCATACGTGCATGATACGGGACTTGCTAACTTCAACACAATCATTATTTAAATTCATAATCACCCAACTAGCATCACTTTAATATCACTACCTCCATATCTCAAAACAATTATCAAGTATCAAATTGATCATAGCATCCAATTCACTTCCTATGATAGTTTTTATTATACCCAACTTGGATGCCTACCATTATAGGACCAATTTATAACCATAGCAAATACCATGCTGTTCTAAAACACTCTCAAAATAATATAAGTGAATCATGAGAGACTAACAATTTCTATAAAATCAAGCCACCGCCGTGCTCAAAAAGATATAAGTGAAGCACTAGAGAAAAAACTAACAAGCTCAAAAGATATAAGTGAAGCACATAGCATATTCTAATAAATTCAAATCAAGTAGACTTCTCCCAAAATGTGTGTACAGCAAGGATAATTGTGGTAAACTAAAAATCAAAGACTAATATAACACACGACGCTCCAAGAACAACACATATCATGTGGCAAATAAAAATATAGCTCCAAGTAAATTTACCAATGAACGAAGACGAAAGAGGGGATGCCTTCCCGAGACATCCCCAAGCTTAGGATTTTGGCTATTCTTGAATATATTGGGGTGCCTTGGGAATCCCCAAGCTTAGGCTCTTGCCACTCTTTATTCCATAGTCCATCAAAGCTTTACCCAAAACTTGAAAACTTCACAACACAAAACTCAACAGGAAATCTTATAAGCTCCGCTAGTGAAAGAAAACGAAACCACCACATAAGGTACTGTAATGAACTCATTATTTATTTATTTTGGTGTTAAACCTACTGTATTCCAAGTTCTGTATGGTTCATACCACTTAATACTAGCCATAGATACATCAAAATAAGCAAACAACACACGAAAAACAGAATCTGTCAAAAACAGAATAGTCTGTAGCAATCTGTAACTAACGCAAACTTTTGGAACTCTAAAACTCCTACCAAAATAGTAAGTCCTGGAAAATTTGTTTATTGATCATCAGAAAAAAGAATCAATGCAAAAGCACGTGTCTGGGATTTATAGAATTTTTTCTTGTGAGCGCAAAGTTTCTGTTTTTTAGCAGAATCAAATCAACTATCATCATAGGTTATCCTATAGGTTCTACTTGGCACAAACACTAATTAAAACATGAAAGCACACCTAAACATAAAGTAGATGCAAAATTTATTACTAAACAGGAACAAAAACAAAAAACACAAAGAAAATTGGGTTGCCTCCCAACTAGCGCTATCGTTTAATGCCCCTAGCTAGGCATAAAAGCGAAGATAGATCTAAGTAGTGCCATCTTTTGCACTCGGAAAGGAAAAAGAGGATCTCCTTTCTATGGCATTCATTCTTATATTTAGGGTAAGCACATTGACATTAATGTATGAAGTAAGATTAAGCACGTTACGGAAATTTTCATCTAAGCTAGACTTCATCTCTTTGATAATTTCATTTTGATAAAAGCACAAGAGAGTAGGTGATTCAACCTTATCATTCATAGGGTGCCCAAATATGGTTTTCATTTTTTCATAGGTATCTATAGCATCCCCTTCAAGAAAACCTTCTTCAAAAATAGAATCTAGAACTTGTTTGAAAGAAGCGGGCAAGCCAACATAGAAACTTTTTAAGTAAACTTCAATTTGATATTGTGGCACATAGCTAGCCCGAATCCTTAATAACCTATCCCAAGCATCTTTTAAAGACTCATCAAGCAAATAACGAAAAATTCCGGAGTCATCTTCATCAAAAAAAATTAAGCTCTCATTGGCGACCCCGGTGGGTCTTTCCATAACATCATTATTTATGAGCTTAGAGAGGATAGAGGGGTTATCCAAGGTAGTAGAACCCAGGAGAGGACCCTTAGTTATTTTTGATTCGGCCATGGCAACGGGAAGGCAAACGGAAAAGAGAGAAGGAGGTTGGGAAAGAGAGGGTAAATAAAATGGCAAGCGTGAAGTGGGGGAGAGGAAAACGAGAGGCAAATGGAAAATAATGTAAATGCGAGGGAGATGAGTTTGTGATGGGTACTTGGTATGTCTTGACTTGAGCGAAGACCTCCCCGGCAACGGCGCCAGAAATCCTTCTTGCTACGTCTTGAGCTTGTGTTGGTTTTCCTTGAAGAGGAAAGGGTGATGCAGCAATAGTAGCGTAAGTATTTCCCTCTGTTTTTGAGAACCAAGGTATCAATCCAGTAGGAGGCTCCTCAAAAGTCCCACGCACCTACACAAACAAACAAAGAACTCACAACCAATGCAATAAAGGGGTTGTCAATCCCTTCACGGCCACTTGCGAAAGTGAGATCTGATAGAGATAGTATGATAAGATAAATATATTTTTGGTATTTTATAACATAGATGCAAAAAGTAAAGATGCAAATAAAAGTAGATTGAAAGCTGATATGATAAAAGATAGACCCGGGGCCATAGGTTTCACTAGAGGCTTCTCTCAAGATAGCATAAGTATTACGGTGGGCGAACAAATTACTGTCGAGCAATTGATAGAAAAGCGAATAATTATGAGATTATCTGGGCATGATCATGTATATAGGCATCACGTCCGTGACAAGTAGACCAACTCCTGCCCACCTCTACTACTATTACTCCACACATCGACCGCTATCCACCATGCATCTAGAGTATTAAGTTTTTAAGAACAGAGTAACGCATTAAGAAAGATGACATGATGTAGAGGGATAAACTCAAACAATATGATATAAACCCCATCGTTTTATCCTCGATGGAAACAATACAATACGTGCCTTGAAACCCTTTCTGTCACTGGGTAAGGACACCGCAAGATTGAACCCAAAGCTAAGCACTTCTCCCATGGCAAGAAAGATCAATCTAGGATGCCAAACCAAACTGATAATTCGAAGAGACTTGCAAAGATAACTCAATCATACATAAAAGAATTCAGAGGAGATTCAAATATTTCTCATAGATAAACTTGATGATAAACCCACAATTCATCGGATCTCGACAAACACACCGCAAAAAGAGTTTACATCGAATAGATCTCCACATGAGAGGGGGACAACATTGTATTGAGATCCAAAAAGAGAGAAGAAGCCATCTAGCTAATAACTATGGACCCGAAGGTCTATGGTAAACTACTCACAATTCATCGGAGGGGCTATGATGTTGATGTAGAAGCCCTCCATGGTCGATTCACCCTCCGGCGGAGCGCCGGCGAAAGCTCCAAGATGGGATCTCACGGATACAGAAGGTTACGGCGGTGGAAATTGTGTTTTGGTTGCTCCGTGGATGTTTTCAGGGTTCGTAGGTATATATAGGAGGAAGAAGTACGTCAGTGGCTGCTCGACGGGCCCAGGAGACAGGGGGGGGGGGGCGCCATCCTATCTCCTGGCCGCCTCGTTTGTTGCTTGACTTGCACTCCATGTTCTCCGGATCACGTTCGTTCCAAAAATCACGCTCCCGAAGGTTTCATTCCGTTTTGCCTCCGTTTGATATTCCTTTTCTTCGAAATACTGAAATAGGCAAAAAAACAGCAATACCGGATGGGCCTCGTATTAGTAGATTAGTCCCAAAAATGATATAAATGTGTAAAATAAAGACCATATACATCCAAAAGGGGTAATATAATAGCATGGAACAATCAAAAATTATAGATACGTTGGAGACATATCAGTGGCCAAACTTTATGTTCTGGCCAATAGGTGCACTCGGGCTGAAGAGGGGAGGAAGTACCCCGGCGAGGACGCCGGTGCAGAAACTAACTCCACGGACGATGACGCCACTGCCCCGGCGAAGAAGGGTCGGTGCCGTAACAGAAAGCACAGGGGCAAGATTGTGCTTGTCATCGAGGGATCTGACGACACCGGCACTGCCAAGAAGGACAAGGCGAGCGACCCCAGCAAGCAAGTTGCCGGGTGTGCCGCTTGCCGGGCCTTGGCGGCTGCCGACAAGCCAGGAAGCTCCGACAAGCAGTATTGCAAGATCCACCGCACCAAGGGCCACGACCTCCAAAACTGCCAACAAGTTGAGCTGCTCGCTGAGAAGCAAAAAGCTGAGTATGAGAGGTGGGACAAGGAGAAGGTCCAGGATGGTGCCGAAGGATCCGGCAAGAAGCGTGGTGGTCAAGGGGGCTGTCGCGGCAAGGATAACCAACAAGAGAGGCCCATCTGGGGCCGCGATAAGAAGCAGGAAGACGATGATCAGGACGAGGACGATGAGTCCGGCGACCACGAGTTCCAGAAGGCTACAAAGGCCATGTGCGTCGACGGTCGCGCCTCGCTGCACACCTCTCACCGCCAGCTCAAGCAATGGGCGCGTGAGATCACAGCGATGGAGCCATTGCTCTATGCGCGGAAGCCACTTAAATGGTCCAGAATGTCTATCATCTTTGACTCCGAGGACCACCCTGATCGCACTACTGCGGTCGGGTGTTTGCCATTGTTGGTTTCACCAACAATCCGCAACCTCAAGGTGATGGAGATGCTAGTTGACGGCAGGGCCGGTCTGAACTTGATTTTTCCTGTTGTGGTCAGAAGGCTGCAGATTCCTAATGGAGACCTCGAGGAGACGGGCACGTTTGAAGGGGTGAACCTGGGAAGAAGCCAGTCGAAGGGTAAGGTCATGCTACCCCTGACGTTTGGAGGAGAATTGAATCACCAGACGGAGAGGGTTGTCTTCGACGTAGCCTAGATCCCCTTGCCCTACAATGGGATCCTCAGCCGCCCGGCACTAGCCAAGTTCATGGCGGCGTCACATTACGCCTACAGCACGCTGAAGATGCCTGGGCCGATGAACATCATCACCGTCCCCTCCGACAAGAAGGACGCGCTGACCAACTCTACCAGGAAGCAGTCGTAGCAGCTGCCGCCAAGGCACTTACTCCTGCCGCTGAAGCCCCGGGAGGGAAGAAGACCGGCGCGACCCGTCGCACCAACTCTGGCAAGCGCACCTCTCCGGAGTGATGTGCTCCCTTCGAGGACGTGCCAGAAAGCTCCATCGGCAAGAGCAAGAAATCCAGAGCTGCACCACCAGAGACCAAAAGGGTGCCCGTCAAGGAGGACGACACGGGAGGGGCTTTCACCATAAGCTCCACCTTCGATGGAAAATAGGAAGGCCATCTCGTCACTTTCCTGCGGGCGAATGTCGACGTGCTTGCGTGGCAGGTGAGGGAGTCCTGGATTAAGGGGTCCTCGGACAGCCGGACTATATACTTTGGCCGGACTATTGGACTATGAAGATACAAGATTGAAGACTACATCCAATGTCCGGATGGGACTCTCCTTTGCATGGAAGGAAAACTTGGCAATTCGGATATGTAGACCTCCTTCTCTATAACCGACTTTGTGTAAGCCTAGCCCCCTCCGGTGTCTATATAAGCTAGAGGGTTTAGTCCATAGGATAACAACAATCATAATCATAGGCTAGCTTCTAGGGTTTAGCCTCTATGATCTCATGGTAGATCAACTCTTGTAATACTCATATCATCAAGATCAATCAAGCAGGAAGTAGGGTATTACCTCCGTTGAGAGGGCCCGAACTTGGGTAAACATCGTGTCCCCCGCGTCCTGTTACCATTAGCCTTAGATGCACAGTTCGGGACCCCCTACCTGAGATCCGCCGGTTTTGACACCGACATTGGTGCTTTCATTGTGAGTTCCACTGTGTCGTTAGGATAAGGCTTGATGGCTTCTTGAAACGTCTTTAACGATGTGGTCCAGGGTGAGGTTTTTCTCCCCGGACAGATCTTCGTATTCGGCGGCTTCATACTGCGGGCCAACTCGCTTGGCCATCTAGAGCAGATCGATAGCTACGCCCCTGGCCATCAGGTCAGGTTTGGAAGCTTGAACTATACTGCCAACATCCGCGGAGCCTTGATCTTTTACGGATTCGAGCCCATCTCAGGTGCGCCAAACAGTCATGACGAGCATGACTTAGATCTGCCATCGGATAGTGTTCGGGGGATCACGCCTGTGGCGGACCCGGGAATCAATCCGGAGCAGATCATGCCATCCGAAGACGGGTGGATGGACCCCGCCAAAGAGGACGCACACTCATTGGTGTTGGAGCCGAACACAGACTTCATCCCTAAAGATATCTGTGTCATTGGACCCTCGGACTCGTCCGGCCATAGGATCCGAACCGCGTATGTCCGCGCATATCGAATCTGATTGGGCACTGGTCATGGATTTCACCTCCGCGGATATCTTTCAGCACTCGCCCCTGGGTGACGTGCTAAATTCATTATGGTATCTCTCTCTGTCAGGGGACTCTTGGCCGAACTATCTCCGGCTCGAGTGAGAAGCGGACGACAAAGAAATTCATTCCCCACCAACCACCCACTTCGTAGCCACTGTCGATGACTTAACTGACACACTTGACTTCGACTCTGAAGACATCGACGGTATGGACGACTGATAACCCACAAGTGTAGGGGATCGCAACAACTTTCTAGGGTAAAGTATTCAACCCAAATTTATTGATTCGAGACAAGGGGAGCCAAATAATATTATTGAGTATTAGCAGTTGAGTTGTCAATTCAACCACACCTGGATAACTTAGTATCTGCAGCAAAGTATTTACTACCAAAGTAGTATGATAGTAATGGTAATAGTGGAAAAAGTAAAGATAGCAGTTTTGTAGTAGTTGTAACAGTAGCAACGGAAAAGTAAATAAGCGAAGCACAATATGTGAAAATCTCGTAGGCAATGGATCAGCGATGGATAATTATGTCGGATACGATTCCTCATGTAATAGCTATAACATAGGGTGACACAGAACTAGCTCCAATTCATCAATGTAATGTAGGCATGTATTCCGTATATAGTCATACGTGCTTATGGAAAAGGACTTGCATGACATCTTTTGTCCTACCCACCCGTGGCAGCGGGGTCCTTATGGAAACTAAGGGATATTAAGGCCTCCTTTTAATAGAGAACCAGAACAAAGCATTAGCACATAGTGAATACATGAACTCCTCAAACTACGGTCATCACCGAGAAGTATCCCGATTATTGTCACTTCGGGGTTGTCGGATCATAACACATAATAGGTGACTATAGACTTGCAAGATAGGATCAAGAACACACATATATTCATGAAAACATAATAGGTTCAGATCTGAAATCATGGCACTCGGCCCTAGTGACAAGCATTAAGCATAGCAAAGTCGTAGCAACATCGATCTCAGAACATAGTGGATACTAGGGATCAAACCCTAACAAAACTAACTTGATTACATGGTAAATCTCATCCAACCCATCACCGTCCAGCAAGCCTACGATGCAATTACTCACGCACGGCGGTGAGCATCATGAAATTGGTGATGGAGGATGGTTGATGATGATGATGGCGACGAATCCCCCTCTCCGGAGCCTCGAACGGACTCCAGGTCAGCCCTCCCGAGAGAGATTCCGGCTTGGCGGCGGCTCCGTGTCGTAAAATGCGATGAAACTTCCTCTCTGATTTTTTTTCTCCGCGAGACGGAATATATGGAGTTGGAGTTGAGGTCGGCGGAGCCTCAGGGGGCCCACAAGACAGGGGAGCGCCCAGGGGGGTGGGCGCGCCCCCCACCCTCGTGGACAGGGTGTGGGCCCCCTGGTCTTGATTCTTTCGCCAGTATTTTTTATATTTTCCGAAACTTGCCTCCGTAGATTTTCAGGTCATTCCGAGAACTTTTGTTTTCCACACATAAAACAACATCATGGCAGTTCTGCTGAAACACCGTCAGTCCGGGTTAGTTTCATTCAAATCATACAAGTTAGAGTCCAAAACAAGGGCGAAAGTGTTTGGAAAAGTAGATACGTTGGAGACGTATCAACTCCCCCAAGCTTAAACCTTTGCTTGTCCTCAAGCAATTCGGTTGATAAACTGAAAGCAATAAAGAAAAACTTTTACAAACGTTGTTTGCTCTTGTTGTTGTAAACATGCAAACCAACATTCAAGTTTCAACAAGTATTATGAACTAACCATACTCACAATAACATTTAGGTCTCACAATCACTCATATCAATGGCATAATCAGCTAGCGAGCCATAATAATAAAACTCGGATGACAACACTTTCTCAACACAATCCTAACATGATATAACAAAATCGTATCTCGCTACCCCTTTCTGAGACCGCAAAACAAAAATGCAGAGCACCTTTAAAGATCGAGAATTGACTAAAATCATAATTCATGGTAAAAGAGATCCAGTTAAGTCATACCCAATATAAGGTAGTAGTAATGAATGCAAATGACAGTGTGCTCTCCAGCGGGTGCTTTTAATAAGAAGGTGATGACTCAACATAAAATTAAATAGATAGGCCCTTCGCAGAGGGAAGCGGGGATTTGTAGAGGTGCCAGAGCTCGATTTTAAAATAGAGATTGAATAACATTTTGAGCGGCATACTTTCACTGTCAACACAACAACTATGAGATGGTTGTATCTTCGATACTACATGCATTATAGGGAGTTCCCAAATAGAATGGTAAGAGTTTATACTCCCCCACCACCAACAAGCATCAATCCATGGCTTGCTCGAAGCAATGAGTGCCTCCAACTAACAACAGCCCTGGGGGGAGTTTTGTTTAATTATTTTGATTTGCTTTGATCTATTTGGATCATGGGACTGGGCATCCCGGTTAACGGCCCTTTCTCGTGAATGAGGAGCGGAGTCCACTCCTCTTGAGAATAACCCACCTAGCATGGAAGATATAGGCAGCCCTAGTTCGAACATGAGCTGTTAGAGCATACAAAACATAATTTCATTTGAAGGTTTGGAGTTTGGCACATACAAATTTACTTGGAACGGCATGTAAATACCGCATATAGGAAGGTATGGTGGACTCATATGAAACAACTTTGGGGTTTAAGGAGTTGGATGCACAAGCAGTATTCCCGCTTAGTACAGGTGAAGGCTAGCAAAAGACTAGGAAGCGACCAACTGAGAGAGCGACAACAGTCATGAACATGCATTAAAATTAATTAACACCGAATACAAACATGAGTAGGATATAATCCACCATGAACATAAATATCGTGAAGGCTATGTTGATTTGTTTCAACTACATGCGTGAACATGTGCCAAGTCGAGTCACTCAATTTATTCAAAGGAGGATACCATCCCATCATACAACATCAGAATCATTCTAATAGCATGTTGGCACGCAAGGTAAACCATTATAACTCATAGCTAATCAAGCATGGCACAAGCCACTATAATCCCTAAATGTCATTGCAAATATGTTTACTTCATAATAAGCTGAATCAGGAATGATGAACTCATCATATTTACAAAAACAAGAGAGGTCGAGTTCATACCAGATTTTCTCATCTCAACCAGTCCATCATATATCGTCATTATTGCCTTTCACTTGCACGACCAAATGATGTGTATAATAATAATAGTGCACGTGCATTGGACTAAGGTGGAATCTGCAAGCATTCAAATCAAGAGAGAAGACAAAGTAATATGGGCTCTAAATTAAATAAACAATCATGCGTATGAGAGCCACTAAACATTTTCAATATGGTCTTCTACTCTCGACCCCCAAAGAAAAGAAAATAAAAAAACTATTTACACGGGAAAGCTCCCAACAAGTAAAAAGAAGAGCGAGAAATGTTTTTGGGTTTTCATTTTAACTCTACTACAAGCATGGAAATTAAAATAACTAATTTTTTGGTATTTCTTAAGTTTTAACAAATACACAAGAAGAAAATTAGAAAAAGAAAAGAAAACTAGCATGGATAATACAATGAAAGGGTATGAGCACCGATGACTAGAATAGTGTGTGAACATGAATGTAAAGTCGGTGAGAAATACATACTCCCGCAAGCTTAGGCTTTTGGCCTAAGTTGGTCTAATGCCAAGGATAGCCTGGCTGATATCCGTAGTTGTAACTAGGGTCGTACTGAGATGCAGCAGCAAATGCCTCCTGAGTTGCGGCATGTTGGCGAGCCGCCTTCGCTCTCCCCTCGTGTTCAGCTCCTTCCTCCCTGGTAACAACATATCTTCCTTTTGCCAGGTAATCAAAAAGGGAAGGAGCGGGAAGAGTAACATGGACAGCGCTATGTCTGTAGGAATTGTTCATTCCTCTTAAGAAAATGATGTTGGACCATAGCGTCATAATCTAAATAAGCAAGAGGCAACATCATATGCCCCTCTCGTGGGGCTATACCAAGCCAATTAGCCACACGGATCGCATAAATTCCTCCAAATAAATCTCCAGCTCTACCATTCTTATGCAACCTACGTGCAACTATTGCCCCCAAGTTATAATCTTTACAACCTAACACAGCACTCTTGAGGACACAAAGATAAGGACACACATATGACATGCTTGATCTTTACCATTAATGCATCTACAAGTGAAAAGAGCAAAATAATGTATAGCAGGAAAATGAATGCTCCCTATGGTAGTTTGTGTAATATCCCTAGATTCTCCCACAGCGATACTAGCAAGGAAATCTCTAAAGTCAGATTTGTGGGGATCATTAGTATTGCCCCACTGTGGAAGTTTGCAAGCAGTTGTAAAATCCTCTAAGTCCATGGTATAAGATGTATCATAGATATCAAATAGGACACTCAGAGAATTACGTGTACATTTATATTCAAACCTTCGCACAAATGAATCAGTCAATTGATAGTACTGAGGACACTTATCTTGTAAGAACTCTTCTAGGTCGGCATTATGCACATATGCGTCAAATTCCTCCTTAAAGCCTGCTTCGACCATAAAATCATCGGATGGCCACTCACAAGCTCGTACTTCTGCGTCCCTCTGTAGTTCAACGTCTTGCTCATGTATAGCAATCCTGGGTCCTTTCTTTACTGAGGAACCAACTTGGTACATTCTCCTAGACATAATTCTTTTTTTGAAAAATTTCTGAAATTTTAGTAACTTCAAAATAAAAGTGAATAAAACCAAATAAGATTGATAGCAACTACTCCTACAAGTGCCTAGAGCCTATATCATGCATTAGAACTACTTGGGACCTCATAAATTTAACATGCAAGCTCAAAAACAGGTTCACCTATGCAGCAAAAATTTGCAATGAATAAAGCACTAGAACAAAAACTAATTGGACCAATGGAGGATTCACACACCAAGCAACAATCTCCCAAAGCAGTTTTGTGAATGGAGCTTTGAGCAAGGAGATCGAAAATGGTAGCAAAATGAGCTAGAACTCGTGCTTGAGCTGGATGGGGATTTTTTTGGAAGAAGAAGGAGTGTTTGGGTGCTGGCATAAGTGAAGAGGGGCCACTAGGGGCCCACGAGACAAAGGGGCGCGCCCAGGGGGGTGGGTGAGGGAGTCCTGGCTAAGGGGGTATCCGGACAGCCGGACTATATACATCGTCCGGACTATAGAAGCGTCAAGATACAAGACTCAAGACTTCGGCTCATGTCCGGATGGGACACTCCTTTGCGTGGAAGACAAGCTTGGTGATCCGGATATTATGTTTCCTTCCTTGTAAACTAACTCCATGTAAACCCTAGCTCTCCGGGGTCTATATAAACTGGAGAGCGTGGCCCTTAGTAGGCCGATCACAATTACAATCATACCATCATAGGCTAGCTCTTAGGGTTTAGCCTCTACGATCTCGTGGTAGATCTACTCTTGTATTCCACATATCTTCAATATTAATCAAGCAGGAAGTAGGGTTTTACCTCCATCGAGAGGGCCCGAACCTGGGTAAACATTGTGTCCCTTGCTTCCTGTTACCATCGGCCTAAGACGCATAGATCGGGACCCCCTACCCAAGATCCGCCGGTTTTGACACCGACATTGGTGCTTTCATTGAGAGTTCCTCTGTGTCGTCGCTTCAAGGTTTGATGGCGTATTCAATCGTCAACGACACGGTCCAGGGTGAGACTCTTCTCCCCGGATAGATCTTTGTGTTTGGCGGCTTCGCACTGTGGGCCAATTCGCTTGGCCAGTTGGAGCAGATCAACAGCTTCGCCCGTGGCCGCCAGATCCGGTTCAGAAACTTGAACTACACGGCAGATGTCCACGGAGATTTGATCTTCGATGGATTAGAGCCTACGCCAGGAGCGCCGGATAGCCATGACGAGCACGGCCTAGACCTGCTGTCAGACAGTGCCCGGGACATTCTCCCCGAGGCAGCCCCGGATCTAAATCTAGGGAAGGTTGCGTTGCCTACGAACGGAGGGTCGGACCCCGCCCCGCAGGCCGCACACTTATCGGCGGTGGAGCCAAACATGGGTCTCACCTCTGTGGAGGCCTGTAACCATGGGCCCCCGAACTCATATCCAGTTGTTGGTCCTGGTCCGCTCACTCTCGAGCCAGTCGTGCCAGGCTGGGCTCCAGTAATGGAGTTTACTACTGCGGACATCTTTCAGCACTCGCCCTTTGGCGACATACTAAACTCATTGAAGTCTCTCTCTTTGTCAGGAGGCTCTGGGCCGAACTATGTCCGGCCCAAGTGGGAAGCAGGCGACGAAGGAACTCGGCGCCCACCCACCACCCACTTCACTGCCACGATCGAAGAATTAACCGACGTGCTTGACTCCGAAGACATCGACGGTATGGACGACAATGCAGGAGAGGCTCCAGAATCCCTGGAGCGCGGGACTAGTACCTTGTCATACGATATATACATGGTAGATACACCCAATAAGGACGGCAGTTCGGGTGATAAAACACCCGGGCCAAAGTCAAAGAGGCGGCGCAGACGCTGCTCAAAGTCCAGCAATGGCAAAAATAGCGACAAGAGCACAAGAAAGGTTGATATACCCGTAAACTCTGAAAGAAATAATGACCACATGGACCGAGCGGTGGAGCAGGACGAGCCAGATCACGCCAAATCAAGTTCGGAGCAAATAAATGATCGCAATGATCCGGAGGGACGAGCTCCGGATGCCGCCCCAGAATAGGAAGACAGTCCGGACGATGATGCATTCATCATCCCGGACGAACAAGTGGAACAAGACAACCTCCACAGAAAGCTTATGGCCACCGCAAGAAGTCTAGAAAAGCAGAAGCAACGGCTCAAGGACGCACAGGAAAAGCTAAGTCGCAGATGGAATAAGGTGCTAGACACTGAAGAAAGATATGGCGATGACCGCCATATGAAAAGCTATCCGAAGCACAAGCTACTGCTAGAATTCGACGACGCGGCCGTTCCACCAAAGAAAATTCGACCAAGAAACCAGACGTACCGCCTCATGACCATAAGAGAGCGGCCGCGGACACTGCGCACGATCCACGCGAGCATCCGGATAAAAAGAGCGGTGCAACTAGGTCCATATATGGATCTAGAAGACACACCCCAACGCAGGACTATGGTCACCCAAACGATCATAAAATCCAGATACCAGTTCGGAATCAACCCCGGACACAACAACAGCCGACTACATGCCACAATGCGTCCAGATACAGAGGGGCTGCTCACCACCTGTGCTTCACCGAAGAAGTACTGGACCATGAATTCCCACAAGGCTTTAAACCTGTGAACATAGAAGCACACGACGGCACGACAGACCCAGGGGCCTGGATCGAGGATTTTATCCTGCATATTTACATGGCTCGTGGGGATGACCTCCACGCCATCAAATACCTTCCCCTCAAATTGAAGGGACCAGGTCGACACTGGTTGAAAAGCCTCCCCGAAAACACAATTGGGAGTTTGGAGGAACTCAAAAACAATTTCAGGGCCAATTTTCAAGGGACTTATGTCCGGCCTCCGGATGCAGACGATCTAAGTCACATAATCCAACAGCCCGGAGAGTCTGCCCGCAAGCTTCGGAACAGATTCCTCACTAAGAAGAATCAAATTGTCGACTGTCCGGACGCTGAATCCTTAGCGGCTTTCAAACAAAGCATCCGTGACGAATGGCTCGCCCGACACCTCGGCCAAGAAAAGCCATGGACAATGGCAGCCTTAACAAGCCTTATGACCCACTTTTGCGCGGGTGAGGATAGCTGGTTGGCCCGTAAAGGCACCAGCGACCCCAGCACATCCGAACTAAGGGATGGCAACGGGAAGCCACGGTGTAATAAAAACAAACTCCAAAACAAGGAAGAGATCCCGGACAACACGACGATCAACGCCGGATTCAGGGGCTCTCGACCTGATCAGCAAAGGAAGCCATTCAAAGGCAGTAAAGATGGACCGTCCGGTCTGAACAGAGTCCTGGATAGACTATGCCAAATTCATGGCACCCCGGAGAAACCTGCGGACCACACCCATAGAGAGTGCTAGGTCTTCAAGCAGGCCGGCAAATTAAATTCCGAACACAAGGGGAGGGGCACACTAAGATGAGGACGAACCTCACCAGCCGAACACTGGGTACAGAAAAGTTCCCGCCAGATGTTAAAACAGTAAACATGATCCATGCGACTCGCACATCCATGAGAGGGCATAAACGCGCGCCCATAGAAGCGCACGATGTAGAGCCCGTCGTACCCACGTCTCACTACTGGATGTCTCGTCCGATCACTTTCGCACATGGACGGCCGAACTAGTATTCGGCGCGGAGGATCACAGGCCTTGGTGCTTGACCCAATAATCGACGGATACTGTCTCACCCGTGTCCTCATGGACGGCGGCAGTGGTCTCAATTTAATATATGAGGACACTGTCCGTAAAATGGGGATAGACCCATCCAGAATTAAACAAAGCAACACCACCTTTGAAGGGGTGATACCAGGCGTTGCAGCCTGCGCCAGGGGCTCCGTCGTGCTGGAAGTAACATTCGGCTCCCCAGGCAACTCCAGAAGCGAAGAGCTGCTCTTCACTGTCTCACCCTTCCAAAGCAGCTATCACGCATTGCTAGGAAGAACGGCCTTCGCCTGCTTCAACGCATTGCCGCACTATGGCCACTTTACACTCAAGATGCCCGGTCCCCATGGCGTCATCACCGTTAGCAGAATCATAAAGCGCCCTTCACGCGCAGAGGAATGCGCGACGGCCCTGGCGGCCGGACTATAAGCGGCCTCCAGTTTTAGAAAACACGATTGGTCATTATGACCACAGACACGGTTAGACGAGTCCGGTAGCCCGGATAAATTCAAACATGGCACTGTATATGTAATCCCATAAGGGAAACTAGGGGCTGTCTATATTTAATACAGCCCCATGCTTGGCTCGATCTTATTGGCAGGCCAACAGCTTACACTCTTATTATTAATCGCATACTTACGTTGCACCCTCCTGTGAGTTTTTTTTTACAGACAACGTTCGCGCGATACCCTTCCAGGATACGGCACAACGGAGACAAAGGCGCAGACGTGCAGCAGGGCCCCGTGCAACAGGTTTCTTTTTAGGTTAAGCCCCTGTGTAAACCTTTTCTACTGCCTCTTGTTGTTTAACCAGCCCATGGGTTCTATACCCACAGAGGATACTGCAGTTTTTGGCATTTGGCCACGGTAGACTAAAATGCACGTACCTAGAAATGAAGGGCTTAAAATAGGCTCTTGTCAGCCTATCTTCTTTTACAAAAGACCGAATACCCTCGGGAGTGTTCGGCGTCACGAGTTTGGCCGTATATGCATCAGCTCTGAATCATGTCTTTGGTCAAAATGTTGGTTTTGCCCGGCTCCTGGGTTTGCCGCCTTACGTTCCGCTATCATCCGGCTAAGGCAGGCCAAAGGAGGACTACTGCGATTGTGCCCTGGTTATTCCGGATGAGCGCCTCAGTAGAGAAAGCCGAAAACTGACCGTCATGATAGAGCGAGAGACTGTTCAACCACGCGAAGACTCACCAGAATCCCTAAAGATTCCTCCGCCTTAACGAAGGGCCGTTTCCCGGACATGTACACATGCGCCCGTATTCGGATGCACGTGGAGGTACCAAGGGCTACATAGTAGCCCCACCATTAGACTCCCATGGCTAAGCGAAAGTGTTACAGCTATACAGTCTGGTTGCCTAGTTCGGCGTGCGATCACCTCCTTAACGGATCAAGATGTTGGATCAAGTGTGATTATGCATATTTTTTCGCCAACACCCCCGCATTGTCCGCGAGGGGGCTGAAGCCAACGACTGCTATCTGTCAGACTACTTATACATATAAGAATAGCCGCAAAGGGAGCACAATCATACTTCCGGGAAAAAGTATAAACATAGCCTCATAATTAAACTAAACATTGTTTTCTACAATGATTCGACTTCTCACTCGAACAAAAACTCTTCGAACACTGCGCCTCTATCAGGCGGGCACCTTCTGTGACTTGTGCCAAGTAGTGCTCGGCCAGATGTTGGCCTCCCACCGGATCCTGGCTAGCTATTACAGTGGCCTCCATATCCGTCCAATAGGCTTTAACGCGGGCTAGAGCCATCTGCGCACCCTCTATGCACGCCGACCTCCTCATGGCATCAACCCGGGATACGGCCCCAAGGAATTGCTACACCAAACCAAAGTAGCTGTCCACCTTAGGCCCCTTTGGCCAAAGATGGTCTATTACAGACCGCATTACAAGTACGGACAGCCTATGGAGCTCCACCATAGCAGCCACCTTCTCATTCAGTGTCAACGGGCGAGCGGGAGCATTGAACTGCGACCAGAAAAGCTTCTCCACTTCTTCATCGCCATGACCCGCGAAGAACTTGACAGCGTCAGTTGTGCTATTCGCCAAATCCGCATATGCGTCTGCAAGACTCATGCGACCCATAAGGGGAGCATACTTCGGATCCAGGAACTTCGTCCGCAGTAAGTACGAGCCCGCAACCACGATCTCGGTCCACATCTCCTTGGCGGCATTGCATGCCTTTTCCAGCTCGGCCGAACTAGCCTTATTCTCCTTTTCAAGGAGTGCGCACCAGGCGGCGGTATTTTTTAACTCCCCAGCCATTTCGGCCATCTTTTCCTCGCTTCGGCGATGAGCAGCCTGTTCGGCTCTCAATTCTTCGGCCGCCTTTAGGATATCCGCATTGCTAGCCCGAGCTTGTTCCTAGGCTTGAGCAAGTTCCGCCCTCAGGGCCTCCACGGCAGCAGCACCATCTGCAGTGCCAACACATTGCATTAATATTATGCCTCTTCGGCATTTTCCTACACATTATAATAAAAACCAAGCACATACCCTGGGACTCCTCAAGCCGTTTATTCACCAGCGTGATATCGGCATCGATGGATCCGATTTGCCTCCTTAGCTCGGCAACTTCAACAGACTGGTCGGCTGCCGGACCCTTGTATACCTGCGCATATGTATGGTGCAGCCATTAGTGTATGATTCCCCGTTTGCCGCCTATGGCGGGCAACCAGAGTCTCAGGGGCTACTATCTATAGGGAGCACCCCTAGCGCGTGCTTCATAACCAAAAAGTTGTGCATTTTTCACTACATACCTCAAAGCCTTTGAGCAGGCTTGTAAATGCCTCATTCAAGCCGCTGGTAGCGGATGAAATCTTCATGACCACCGTTCTCATTAAAGAGTGGTGCTCCTCCGAGAGCGCGCGGCTCGCTCCAGGCGGCATGTCAGTACGTCCGGCCGGACACTAAACTGCTCCATCCCCTTCTCATCGCCCCCCATGGGAGCCAAAAGCTCCGGGCTTAGGGCGGCTGACGTACTAGCCTCCGGCTTCGGTAGATCCGGACTCCTCCGTGATGACACCTCTCTGTCGCCCGCCTCATGAGGTGGAGAGTTGGGTGGGGTTTCACTCTCCATCATCTCCGGACGAAGGTCCCCCGAAGACGAACTCTGTTGAGAAGAGCTGCTTGTCGGACTACAAAAAAACAAAGTCCTGGTTATGGATCTCGGAATAACATCACACCTTCGAATTAATGAATGACTTACGACTCGTTAGAGGTCTGGCCCGTTGGTGGGAATGACGTGGTGAGGGCACCTGTCACGGTAGAGCCCCTTGGTGATGTTTTCTTCCCTTGCTTGGGCGTCTCCGCCTCCAAATCTTTGGAGGCGGCCCTCTTCTTCCCGCGTGGGGAGGAGGCCTTGACCTTCCCCTCCCGACTTGCCTCCATAGGAGGGTTAGGGATTTTACCGGTCTGGATGCGCAACGCGTGAAGTTCGGCTTCACTGCCCTTTCCTTCGTCCTTCTCTGAAGGGATTTTGCTGAGTGCCCGGTCCATCATCTTTGCAATGGTTGGACCAGGCGAGCCTTCAGGAAGTGGCGCCGGACACCTGATTCTCTTTGCCTTGTCAAGCCATTCTTGGCCGTGGAGGGAGTGTTAGAATAATAATCATGATAAATATGAATGAAGTGTCCGGCTTTAAGGTTACTTACTTGGGCATCTAGGCGATGGCAGCTTAGGCCCGCATCCTCGGTGGTGTCCGGACACTTTGCTTGTGGCCGAAGAATAATTTACACATCCCTTCGAGCGTCAGGGCGAAGAAGTGCTTAATAGTCCGCAGACCCTCCGGATTAAACTCCCACATGCGGAGAGGCCGACGTTTGCACGGCAACATCCGCCGGACTTGCATTACTTGAATTATGCTGATAAGATTTATGTCCCTCCCAATGAGCTCCCGGATGCGGTTCAGCAGTTCTGGTACATCACCAGCAGGCCCATAATTCCGTCCCACATCGGTCCAAGACGCCAGTTGTGATGGGGGGCCTAAGCGGAACTCGGGAGCAGCTACCCACTTTGTGCCTCTGGGAGCAGTGACATAGAACCATCTCCGTTGCCATACGTCAGATGCTTTCGGAAAAGAACCCTCTGGCCATGGGGCATCAGCGTTCCTGCTTATTATGGCGCCTCCGCACTCCGCATGTCACCCCTCGATCATCTTCAGCTTCACGTTGAAGGTCTTTAGCCACAATCCGAAGTGTGGGTTGACGTGGAGAAATGCCTCGCACACAATAATGAAAGACGAGATATGGAGGATGGCATCTGGAGCCAGATCATGGAAATCCAAGCCATAGTAGAACATGAGCCCCCTCACAGAGGGGTCGAGGGTGAGGCCTAGGCCTCGGAGGAAGTTAGGAGTAAACACGACGCTCTCATTGTGCTCCGGCGTGGGGATGACTTGCCCCGAAGCAGGAAGCCTATGCTGGATATCAGCAGTTAGGTATCCAACCTCCCTCAGCTTCACAATATCCTCCTCCTGAATCGAGGAGGCCACCCACCGGCCTGCTGCAGCGGATCCGGACATACTGGAGGATCTGGGGTGTTGGAGCTGAGGTTCTGAGCGATGGAGCTTGAGGTGCGAGAAGGAACAGGAGATGTGGAAACGAGGCGTAGGCCTTGACCCCTTTATAAAAGGGATGAATGCCACGAGTCCTCAGCGTGACCGCTTGAGACTTATCTAAAAAATACGGAAATATGCCAACAGTCGCCACGGGGTCGCATATGCCCATAGTAATGAAAGGTACCGTATTAAGAGGGACACGATCTCTGCTTTGGCAGGATGTGCCGATAAAACTGACTCGCAATGCGAGTCGAGGTGGAGCAGTAAACGTTGGTTCGTGTTGGACCAGGTCACGATGCAAGGGCACGACATACGAAGATTGCCAGCGGAACGGATTTATGCTAAGGGTGTGTGAAGATCATCTTGCAGAGCCGGACACAACCTACGTGTTCGATAATCACCTTGGAGTATTCGGAGGAGGAACCCACCTTGCAATGCCGAAGACAAGACTGCGCGCTGGACTCATCGTCAATAAAGCCTGGTTCAGGGGCTACTGAGGGAGTCCTGGATAAGGGGGTATCCGGGCAGCCGGACTATATACATCGTTCGGACTATAGAAGCGTCAAGATACAAGACTCGAGACTTCGGCTCGTGTCCGGATGGGACTCTCCTTTGCGTGGAAGACAAGTTTGGCGATCAGGATATTATGTTTCCTTCCTTGTAAACCGACTCCATGTAAACCCTAGCTCTCCGGTGTCTATATAAACCGGAGAGCATGGCCCTTAGAAGGCCGATCACAATTAGAATCATACCATCATAGGCTAGCTCTTGAAGTTTAGCCTATACGATGTCGTGGTAGATCTACTCTTGTATTCCACATATCTTCAGTATTAATCAAGTAGGAAGTAGGGTTTTACCTCCATCGAGAGGGCCCAAACCTGGGTAAACATTGTGTCCCTTGCTTCCTGTTACCATCAGCCTAAGACGCACAGATCGGGACCCCCTACCGGAGATCCGCCGGTTTTGACACTGACAGTGGGCGCGCCCTCCACTCTCGTGGCCTGGTGCTTGCCCCTCCTGCGGTGTTTTCAGTGCATAAAATCCTCGAATATTCCATAAAAAATCACACTAAATTTGCAGGGCATTTGGAGCACTTTTATTTTTGGGATATTTTTTATTGCACGGATAATTCAGAAAATATAAAGATAATACTATTTTTGCTTTATTTAATCTAAATAACAGAAAGTAAAAAGAGGGTATAGAAGGTTGTGCCTTCTAGTTTCATCCATCTCATGATCATCAAAATGAATCCACTAACAAGGTTGATCAAGTCTTGTTAACAAACTCATTCCGAATAACACGGAACCGGAGAAATTTCGAATAACACTAAGTTATCTCAACGATGATATGATCATCCCCAACAATAAGAATATCATACTTTTTCTTGACAGTAGGGAGAGGAAATTCAAAACCTCCAATAATAATAGTTGGAACTTTTCCAATAGAATTGATGCTATGAACTTGAGATTGTTTCCTCGGAAAGTGTACCACATGCTCATTACCATTAACGTGAAAAGTGACATTGCCTTTGTTGCAATCAATAACAGCCCCTGCAGTATTCAAAAAGGGTCTACCAAGGATAATCGACATACTATCGTCCTCGGGAATATCAAGAATAACAAAGTCCGTTAAGATAGTGACATTTGCAACCACAACAGGCACATCTTCACAAATACCGACAGGTATAGCAGTTGATTTATTAGCCATTTGTAAAGATATTTCAGTAGGTGTCAACTTATTCAATTCAAGTCTACGATATAAAGAGAGAGGCATAACACTAACACCGGCTCCAAGATCACATAAAGCAGTTTTGACATAATTTCTTTTAATGGAGCATGGTATAGTTGGTACCCCCGGATCTCCAAGTTTCTTTGGTATTCCTCCCTAAAAAGTGTAATTAGCAAGCATGGTGGAAATTTCAAGTTCTGGTATCTTTTTTTTTGTAATGATATCCTTCATATACTTAGCATAAGGATTTACTTTAAGCATATCAGTTAAGCGCATACATAAGAAAATAGGTCTAATCATTTCAGCAAAGCGCTCAAAATCCTCATCATCCTTTGTCTTGGATGGTTTAGGAGGAAAGGGCATGGGTTTCTGAACCCATGGTTCTCTTTCTCTACCGTGCTTCCTAGCAACAAAATCTCTCTTATCATAACGTTGATTCTTTAATTGTGGGTTATCAAGATCAACAGCAGGTTCAGCTTCTACTTCATTACTTTTGCTAGGTTGAGCATCAACATTCACATTATCATTAACATTATCGCTAGGTTCATGTTCAACACCTGATTGTGTTTCAGCATTAGAAATAGAAATATCATTGAGGTTCTCAGGTGTGTCTACAACAAGTTCACTAGAAGCATGCAAAGTCCTATCGTTTTTCTTTTTCTTGTTTTTAGAAGAACTAGGTGCCTCTAAATTATTTCTCTGAGAATCTTGCTCGATTCTCTTAGGGTGGCCATCAGGTTACAAAGGTTCCTGAGTCATTCTACCAGTTCTAGTAGACACTCTAACAGCAAAATCAGGTTTACTATTTAATTTGTCAAGCAAATCATTTTGAGCTTTAAGAACTTGCTCAGCTTGAGTAGCAACCATAGAAGCATATTTGCTAATGAGTTTAAGTTCACCTTTAACTCTAGCCATATAATCACTTACGCGTCCTATCTCGAAAGCATTATTCTTTAATTCTCTACCAACATAAGCATTAAAACTTTCTTGTCTAGCCATAAAGTCATCAAATTCATCTAAGCATGGGCTATGAAATTTAGTAGAGGGAATTTCAACCTTATCATATCTATAGAGAGAATTTACCTTTACTACCTGTGTCGGGTTATCAAGACAATGTGGTTCTTCGACAGGTGGTATATTAAGACCATGTATTTCTTCAATAGGTAGTAAATTCTTAACATCTTCAGTTTTTATACCTTTTTATTTCATTGATTTCTTTGCCTCATGCATATCTTCAGGACTGAGAAATAAAACACCTCTCTTCTTCGGAGTGGGTTTAGGAATAGGCTCAAGATCCGGCTCAATTGGTTCAGGAATTGCCTCACGAATTGGCTCACGAAGAGTCCAATTATTTTCATTAGTCAACATATTATTCAATAGTAATTCAGCTTCGTCGACTGTTCTTTCCCTGAAAACACAACCAGCACAACTATCCAAGTAGTCCTTGGAAGCATCGGTTGGTCCATTATAAAATATATCAAGTATTTCACTTTTCTTAAGAGGATGATCAGACAAAGCATTAGGTAATCGTAGAAGCCTCCCCCGAGCTTGTGGGAGACTCTCTTCTTAGATTTGCACAAAATTATATATTTCCCGCAAGACAACTTGTTTCTTATGGGCAGGGAAAAATTTAGTAGAGAAGTAATAAATCATATTCTGGGGACTACGCACACAACCAGGAGCAAGATAATTAAACCAAGTCTTAGCATCACCCTTTAATGAGAACGGAAATATCTTGAGGATATAGAAATAGTGAGATTTATCATCATTAGTAAACAGGGTGGCTATATCATACAACTTGGTAAGATGTGCCACAACAGTTTCAGATTCAAGGCCATAAAAAGGATCAGATTCAACCAAAGTAATAATCTCAGGATCAACAGAGAATTCATAATTCTTATAAGTAACACAGATAGGTGAAGTAGCAAAAGCAGGGTCAGGTTTCATTCTAGCATTAAGAGATTGTTGCTTCCATTTAGCTAATAATTTCTTAAGATCATATCTATCTTTACAAGCAAAGATAGCTTTAGCAGCTACCTCATTCCTAACATAACCCTCAGGAACAACATGTAATTCATAATCAGGGGGAGAACTTTCTTCATCACTATCATTAATAATAGCATATTCAATAATTTCATTCTCTCTAACCCTAGCAAGTTGTTCATCAAGAAATTCACCTAATGGGAAAGTGGTATCACGCACAGAAGTAGTTTCATCATAAGTATCATGCATAGCAGAAGTAGCATCATCAATAACATGTGACATATCAGAATTCATAGCAGTAGCAGGTTTAGGTGTCGCAAACTTACTCATAACAGAAGGAGGATCTAGTGCAGAGCTAGATGGCAGTTCCTTACCTCCCCTCGTAGTTGAGGGAAAAATCTTAGTTCTTTCGTCTTTCAAGTTCTTCATAGTGATCAGCACATATAAATCCCAAATGACTCAAAGAATAGAGCTATGCTCCCTGGCAATGGCGCCAGAAATTAGTCTTGATAACCCACAAGTGTAGGGGGTCGCAATAGCTTTCGAGGGTAAAGTATTCAACCCGAATTTATTGATTCGACACAAGGGGAGCCAAAGAATATTATTGAGTATTAGCAGTTGTGTTTTCAATTCAACCACACCTAGATAACTTAGTAACTGCAACAAAGTATTTACTAGCAAAGTAGTATGATAGTAATGGTAACAGTGGCAAAAGTAAAGATAGTAGTTTTGTAGTAGTTGTAACAGTAGCAACGGAAAAGTAAATAAGCGAAGCACAATATGTGAAAATCTCGTAGGCATTGGATCAGTGATGGATAATTATGTCGGATGCGATATCTCATGTAATAGCTATAACATAGGGTGACACAGAATTAGCTCCAATTCATCAATGTAATGTAGGCATGTATTCCGTATATAGTCATACATGCTTATGGAAAAGAACTTGCATGACATCTTTTGTCCTACCCTCCCGTGGTAGCGGGGTCCTTACGGAAACTAAGGGATATTAAGGCCTCCTTTTAATAGAGAACCGGAACAAAGCATTAGCACATAGTGAATACATGAACTCCTCAAACTACGGTCATCACCAAGAAGTATCCCGATTATTGTCACTTCAGGGTTGTCGGATCATAACACATAATAGGTGACTATAGACTTGCAAGATAGGATCAAGAACACACATATATTCATGAAAACATAATAGGTTCAAATCTGAAATCATGGCACTCGGGCCCTAGTGACAAGCATTAAGCATAGCAAAGTCGTAGCAACATCAATCTCAGAACATAGTGGACACTAGGGATCAAATCCTAACAAAACTAACTTGATTACATGAAAAATATCATCCAACCCATCACCGTCCAGCAAGCCTACAATGGAATTACTCACGAACGGCAGTGAGCATCATGAAATTGGTGATGGAGGATGGTTGATGATGACGATGGCGACGAATCCCCCTCTCTGGAGCCCCAAACGGACTCCATATCAGCCCTCCCGAGAGAGATTGGCGGCGGCTCCGTATCGTAAAACGTGATGAAACTTCCTCTATGATTTTTTTCTCTGCAAGACGGAATATATGTAGTTGGAGTTGAGGTCGGCGGAGCCTCAGGGGGCCCACGAGATAGGGGGCGCGCCCAGGGGGGTGGGCATGCCCCCACCCTCGTGGACAGGGTGTGGGCCCCCTAGTCTTGATTCTTTTGCCAGTATTTTTTATATTTTCCAAAACTTGCCTCCGTGGATTTTTAGGTCATTCCGAGAACATTTGTTTTCTACACATAAAACAACATCATGGCAGTTCTGCTGAAAACAGCGTCAGTCCGAGTTAGTTTCATTCAAAACATACAAGTTAGAGTCCAAAACAAGGGCAAAAGTGTTTGGATAAGTAGATACGTTGGAGACATATCAATGACGATGTTGGAGACTAACAGGATCCACCGCCCACGCGGCATAGGATAGCCACCTCATCATATGATATATACATGGTGGATACACCCAAGGAAAATAACGGCGAGGATGCAATGAAGGACAATCCCCTTGATAAGCCACTGAAGCGACGACGTAGGCGCCGCTCTAAATCCCACCACAGTAAAAACAACGATAACAGCGCAAGAAAGAACAACACTCCGGTTGACTCCAAAAGAAACAACGACCCCATGGACCCAGCGATGGAGCAGGATGAGCCAGGGGACGGTGAACATAGTCCGGAGCAAATGTCCGATGACGGCGATCCCGAGGGTAAGATTCCTCAACCTGTCTTCGTAGAGGAGAACAGTCCGGAGGACGATGCACTCATCATCCCGGAAAAACATTTGGAACAAGAGAACCTCCAAGGAAGGCTTCTTGCCACCGTGAGGAGCTTGAAGAAGCAGAAGCAAAGGCTTAAGGCCGCGCAGGTTACGCTCAACCGTAGATGGAACAAAGTGCTCAACACTAAAGAAAAATACGGTGGTGATCGCCACACAAAGAGCTATCCAAAGCGCAAGCTGCTGCCCGAATTTGACGACGAGGCTATAGAGCCCATCGAGCCGAAAAATAAAACGGCCAATCAGCCAGACCGACCACCCCGTGGACGCGACAGGACGGCTAATGATGCCTCACACAAGTCAGCACATGATTTATGTGAGCTCCTGGACAAAAAATCCGGTATGGCCAGGTCCATCTATGGATCTGGGAAGCATGCTCCGGCATAGGATCACAGCCACCAAAACTATCATACTGATCGAATATTAGCTCGGAATCAACATCGAACACAACAACCGTCGACAGCATGCCATGAAATATCCAAATATAGGGGTGTCGCACACCCCCTGTGCTTCACCGATGAGGTGCTGGATCATGAATTTCCAGAAGGATTTAAACCCGTGAATATAGAGGCATATGACGGAATGACATACCCTGGGGTCTGGATTGAGGACTTTATCCTTCACATCCACATGGCTCGCGGAGATGATATCCACGCCATAAAATACATGCCCCTCAAGTTTAAAGGACCAGCCCAACACTGGTTGAAAAGACTCCCCGAAAACTCAATTGGAAGTTGGGAAGAGCTTGAGGCTGCTTTCAGGGCCAATTTTCAAGGGACCTATGTCCGACCTCCGGATGCAGACGATTTAAGTCACATAATCCAACAACCTGGAGAGTCACCCCGAAAGCTTTGGAACAGATTTCTCACTAAGAAGAATCAAATCATCGACTGCCCGGAGGACAAAGCTTTAGCGGCTTTCAAGCACAGTGTCCGGGACGAATGGCTTGCCAGACACCTCGTCTAGGAAAAGCAGAGGACAATGGCAGCCCTAACAAGCCTTATGACCCGCTTTTGCGCGGGCGAGGACAGTTGGTTATCCCGTAGTGGCACGAGCGACCCAGGCACATCCCAAAGTCAAGGATGGCAATGTGAAGCCGCAACGCAATAAAAACAAGCGTCACAACAATGAAGACAACCCAGATAACACGGCGGTCAATGCCAGATTCAGGGGCTCTCGACCTGGTCAATGAAAAAATCCATTTAAAGGCAACAAAGATGGACCGTCCATCCTAAATAAGATTCTAGACAGATTATGTCAGATTCATGACACCCCTGAAAAACCTGCAAATCACACCCACAGAGAATGCTGGGTTTTCAAGCAGGCCGGCAAGCTAAATGCCGAACACAAAGGGAGGGAGACGCCAAGTGAAGACGAGGATGAGCCTCGCCAGGCAAACACTGGGGGACAAAAAAATTCCCACCAGAAGTCAAAACAGTAAATATGATTTATGCAACTCACATACCAAAGAGAAGGCGCAAACGCGCACTCCGAGATGTAAATGCTGTAGAGCCCATCGCCCCCAAGTTCAATCCTTGGTCGGCCTGCCCGATCACTTTCGATCGCAGGGATCATCCGACTAGTATCCGGCACGGAGGGTCGGCTACCTTGGTGCTCGACCCAATAATTGATGGATACCATCTCACCCGAGTCCTTATGGACGGTGGCAGTAGTCTTAATCTGATATACCAGGACACTGTCTGCAAAATGGGGATAGACCTGTCAAGAATCAGCCAAAGCTATACTACCTTTAAAGGAGTAATATCAGGCGTCAGGGCCCGATGCACGGGCTCTCTAGTACTAGAGGTTGTACTCGGTTCTCCCGACAACTTCAGAAGTGAAGAATTAATCTTCGACATCGCTCCATTCCGATAAACCTGTTGTAACAGCCCAGATAAACCTAAGCTTGGGACGATGCATATACTCCCCATAGGTGGCGCTAGGGGCTGCACGCATGTAAAAAAGCCCATAGTTCGTCTTGAACCTATTAATACAATAATAGATTGCATCTTCATGATCTGTTCAGAATAACCAATTCCTCACACGAAGTGTTTCACCTGGGTTTTTCCTTTTTTCACATGATCATCATGCTACAGCCTTCCAGGATATGGCACAACGGAGATAAAGGTGCAGACGTGCAGCAGGGCCCCGCTCAAAGGTTTCTTTTTAGATTAAGACCCTGCGTAAACCTTTTTTAGTGTCTCTTGTTGCTTCTTCCCCTCCGGACACTTAACACAATTGGGAGGGATACTGGCGTTATTGGCATTTTGTCATGCCAGACTAATGCATGTACCTGGAAACTCAGGGCTCATTATCGAGGGCGTTACTCAGCCCAGTATATGTTGTAAAGTCTAAATACCTTAGGGAGCGAGTGTTCGGCATCGCGAGTTTGGCCTTATATGCATCAGCTCTGAATCATGTCTTTGGTCAAATGTTGGGTTTGCCCGGCTCCCGTGTTTTGCTACCTTACGTTCCACTCTATCGGCTAAGGTGGCACCAGGAGAACTACTGTGATTGTGGCCTGGTTCATCTAGATGAGCGCCTCAGTAGAGAAAGCCGAAAACTGACTATCGTGATATAGCACGAGACTGGTCAACCACTCGATGACTCCGCATTAACGAAGGATCGGTTTCCCGGTCATGTACGAACGCGCACCATATATGGATGAACGCGGAAGTACCAGGGGCTATATAGTAGCCCCACCATCAAACTCCTATGGCTAAGTGAAAGTGTTAAAGCTACATAGTCTGATTGCCTAGTTCGCCGCGCTATCACCTCCTTAATGGAGCAAGACGTTGGATCAAGTGTGATTACGCGCTTTTGCAAACACCCCCGCATTATATGTGTCGGGGCTGAAGCCGACGACTGCAAACTTTTAGGTTATACACATACATAAACGGCCGCACAGGAGGCATAACAATACTTTCGGGCACAAGTATAAACACAACCTTTATAATCAAAATATCATTATTTTTACAATACATGTCACTTGAACATGGCACTCTTCAAGCACTGAGCCTCTATTAAACGGGCGCCCTCCAGGAGTTCTTCAAAATAGTGCTCGGCCGGGTACAGGCCTCCCGTCGGACCCCGGGTCGCAACAGCGGTGGCCTCCATCCCTGCCCAATATGTTTTAACACGGGCAAGAGCCATCCGCGCACCCTCTGTGCACGCTGACCTCTTCACAGCGTCGATATGCGACACAACACCAGGGAATTGTTGCACCAAACCAAAATAATTGTCCGGCCTTGGTCCGTTCGGCCAAAGATGATCCACGATGGACCTCATAGCAAGCCCGGACAACCTATGGAGCTCGTCCCATGCGGCCATCTTTTCATTCAACGGCAGCGGACGCGTCGGGGCACTGAACGGTGACGAGAACAACCTTTCTACCTCATGATCTTTCCGATCTTTGTAAAACTCAGTCGCATCAGCAGCACTCTTTGCCAATTCCGCATTCGCGTCTGCAGCACTCCATAACTGATCTAGAGGGGCGTACTTCGGATCTCCGAACTTCATCCGCAACAAAAAGGGCCTCCCAGCCGTGATATTGCTACCTCTTGAGCACTACGTTGGATTTCCCCGAAGAGGAGAGGATGATGCAGCAAAGTAGCGTAAGTATTTCCCTCAGTTTTTGAGAACCAAGGTATCAATCCAGTAGGAGATCATGCACAAGTCCCTCATACCTACACAAAACGATAGCTACTCGCAACCAACGAGATTAGGGGTTGTAAATCCCTTCACGGTTACTTACAAGGGTGAGATCTGATAGAGAAGATAAATAATATTTTTGGTATTTTTGATATAGAGATGCAAAGTAAAAAGTAAAAGGCAAAGTAAAAACAAAGCAAGTAAATAAAGTAGTGGAGATTGATATGATGAGAATAGAAAGTATTCTACGGTGGGTGAACAAATTACTGTTGAGAAATTGATAGAAAAGCGAAAAATTCTGAGATTATCTAGGTATGATCATGTATATAGGCATCACGTCCAAGACAAGTAGATCAAAATGATTCTGCATCTACTACTATTACTCCACTCATCGACCGCTATCCAGCATGCATCTAGAGTATTAAGTTAAAAACAGAGTAATGCCTTAAGCAAGATGACATGATGCAATATGATAAATACACCATCTTGTTATCCTCGATGGCAACAATACAATACATGCCTTGCAACCCTTTCTGTCACTGGGTAAGGTCACCGCAAGATTGAACCCAAAGGTAAGCACTTCTCCCATTGCAAGAACTACCAATCTAGTTGGCCAAACCAAACGGATAATTCGAACAGACTTGCAAAGATAACTCAATCATACATAAAAGAATTCAGAGAAGAATCAAATATTTTCCATAGATAAGCTGGATCATAAACCCACAATTCATCGGTCTCAACAAACACACCGCAAAAAGAAGATTACATCGAATAGATCTCCACAAGAGATGGGGAGAACATTGTATTGAGATCCAAAAAGAGAGAAGAAGCCATCTAGCTAATAACTATGGACCCGAAGGTCTGAAGTAAACTACTCACACTTCATCGGAGGGGCTATGGTGATGATGTAGAAGCCCTCCATGGTAGATGCCCCTTCCGGCGGAGCTCCGGAACAGGCCCCAAGATGGGATCTCGTGGATACAGAAAGTTGTGGCGGTGGAATTAGGTTTTTGTCTCCGTCCCCGATCTGTTGGGGGTACGTAGGTATATATAGGGGGCCCACGAGGCAGGGGGCGCGCCCAGGGGGGAGGGCGCGCCCCCCCACCCTTGTGACCGCCTTTGGCACTTCTTGGAGTAGGGTCCAAGTCTCCTGGATCACGTTCGGTGAGAAGATCACGTTTCCGAAGGTTTCATTCCGTTTGGACTTCGTTTGATATTCCTTTTCTTCGAAACACTGAAATAGGCAAAAAAATAGCAATTCTGGGCTGGGCCTCCGGTTAATAGGTTAGTCCAAAAAATAATATAAAAGTGGAAAGTAAAGCCCATTATAGTCCAAAACAATAGATAAAGTAGCATGGAGCAATCAAAAATTATTGATACGTTGGAGACGTATCAGGCATCCCCAAGCTTAATTCCTGCTCGTCCTCGAGTAGGTAAATGATAAAAAGAGAATTTTTCATGCGGAGTGATACTTTGGCATAATTTCAATGTAAATCTTCTTAATTGTGATATGAATATTCAGATCCGGAAGATTCAAGACAAAAGTTCATATTGACATAAAAATAATAATACTTCAAGCACACTAATCAAAATAATTATGTCATCTCAAAATAACATGGCCAAAGAAAGTTCATCCCTAAAAAATCATATAGTTAGGCTATGCTTCATTTTTGTCACACAAAGATGTTCCCAACTTCTATACCCCCGATGACAAGCCAAGCAATTGTTTCATACTTAAATAATCTCAAACTTTTTCAACCTTCACGCAATACATGAGCGTGAGCCATGGATATTGCTCTATGGGTGGAATAGAATATGATGATGGGGATTGTGTGGAGAAGACAAAAAAGGAGAAAGTCTCACATTGACGAGGATAATCAACAGGCTATGGAGATGCCCATCAATTGATGTCAACATGAGGAGTAGGGATTACCATGCAACGGATGCACTAGAGCTATGAATGCTCAACAAAAGAAAACTAGTGGGTGTGCATCCAACTTGCTTGCTCATGAAGACCTAGGGCATTTGAGGAAGCCCATCGTAGGAATATACAAGCCAAGTTCTATAATGAAAAATTCCCACTAGTATGAAAAAGACAACTTATGAGACTCACTATATGAAAAACATGGTTCTACTTTGAAGCACAATATATGAGACTCACTACATGAAGAACGAGGTGCTACTTTGAAGCACAAAATATGAGACTCACTACATGAAGAACATGGTGCTACTTTGAAGCACAAGTGTGGAAAAAGAGATAGTAGCATTGCCCTTTTCTTTTCTTTTTTTTGGGCCTTCCTTTTTTTGGCCTTTCTCTTTTTTTGGGCAATGCTCTAATAATGATGATCATCACACTTCTATTGATTACAAATGAGGATTACAACTCGAAACTAGAACAAGGTATGACTCTATATGAATGCCTCCGGCGGTGTACTCGGATGGTGCAATGAATCAAGAGTGACATGTATGGAAAATAATGCATGGTGGCTTTGCCACCAATACGATGTCAACTACATGATCATGCAATGGCAATATGACAAAAGTAATGTATGTCATAATAATGATGAACGGAACGGTGGAAAGTTCATGGCAATATATCTCGGAATGGCTATGGAAATGCCATAATAGGTAGGTATGGTTGTTGTTTTGAGGAAGATATAGGGGGGTTTATGTGTGATAGAGCGTATCGTATCACAGAGTTTGGATGCACCGGCGAAGTGTGCGCCAACTCTCAATGTGAGAAAGGGCAATACACGGTACCGAAGAGGCTAGCAATGGCGGAAAGGTAAAAGTGCATATAATACATGGACTCAACATTAGTCAAAAGAACTCATATACTTATTGCAAAAATTTAGAAGTCATCAAAAATCAAGTACTACGCGCATGCTCCTAGGGGGTAGATTGGTAGGAAAAGACCATCGCTCGTCCCCGACCACCACTCATAAGGATGCACAAGCCAGGTACAATTCATGCTTCAAATTTGTTACACAACTTTAACCATACGTGCATGCTACGGGATTTACCAACTTCAACACAAGTATTTCTCAAATTCACAACTACTCAACTAGCATGAATTTTATATTATTACCTCCATATCTCAAAACAATTATCAAGCATCAAACTTATCTTAGTATTCAACGCACTCAAAAGAAAGTCTCACATATCTTGAACACCAAGTATATTAACATTAAGCAAATTACCATGCTATTAACTACTCTCAAAATAATCTAAGTGAAGCATGAGAGATCAAGTTTCTTTAAAACAAATCCACCACCATGCTCTAAAATATCTAAGTGAAGCACTAGAGCAAAAATTATCACGCTCAAAAAGATATAAGTGAAGCACTATGAGCAACTATCAAGCTCAAAAGATATAAGTGAAGCACATAGAATATTCTATCAAATTTAAATTCATATATGGCTCTCTAAAAAGTGTGTACAGAAAGGATGACTGTGGTAAACTAACAAGCAAAGACTCAAATAATACAAGACGCTCCAAGCAAAACACATATCATGTTGGTGAATAAAAATATAGCTCCATGTAAATTACCGATGGAAGTGGACGAAAGAGGGGATGCCTTCCGGGGCATCCCCAAGCTTTGACTTTTTGGTGTCCTTGTATTCTATTGGGGGTGCCAAGGGCATCCCCAAGCTTAGGCTCTTGCCACTCTTTGTTCCATAATCCATCAAAAGAATTCACCCAAAACTTGAAAACTTCACAACACAAAACTCAATAGAAATCTCGTGAGCTCCGTTAGAGAAAGAAAACAAAAGACTACTTTAAGGTACTGTAATGAACTCATTATTTATTTATATTGGTGTTAAACCTACTGTATTCCAACTTCTCTATGGATCATAAACTATTTTACTAAACATAGATTCATCAAAATAAGCAAACAACACACGCAAAACAGAATCTGTCAAAAACAGAAAAGTCTGTAGTAATCTGTAACTAACGCAAACTTTTGGAACCGAAAAACTTCTACCAAAATTAGACGACCTGTAAAATTTGTTTATTTATTAGCAGCAAAAAGAATCAATGCAAAATCACGTTCCTGTGATTTATTGATTTTTTTTCTCGTGAGCGCAAAGTTTCTGTTTTTCAGCAGAATCAAATCAACTATCATCCAAGAAGATCCAATAGGTCCAACTTGGCACAAACACTAATTAAAAGATAAAACCACATCTAAACAGAGGCTAGATGGATTATTTATTCCTAAACATAACGAAAAACAAAAAACACAAAATAAAATTGGGTTGCCTCCCAACAAGCGCTATCGTTTAACGCCCCTAGCTAGGCATAAAAGCAAGGATAGATCTAGGTATTGCCATCTTTGGTAGGCAATCCATAAGTGGCTCTCATGATAGATTCATATGTTAATTTTATTTTATTTCTAGGAAAGTGTTCCATGCCTTTCTTTAAAGGGAATTGGAATCTAATATTTCCTTCCTTCATATCAATAATTGCACCAATCGTTCTAAGGAAAGGTCTACCAAGAATAATAGGACATGAAGGATTGCAATCTATATCAAGAACGATAAAATCTACGGGCACATAATTCCTATTTGCAACAATAAGAACATCATTAATTCTTCCCATAGGCTTTTTTATAGTGGAATCCGCAAGATGCAAGTTTAGGGAGCAATCATCAAAATCACGGAAATCTAGCAAATCACACAAAGTTTTGGGAATAGTAGAGACACTAGCACCCAAATCACACAAAGCATGAAACTCATAATTTTTATTTTTAATTTTAATAGTAGGTTCCCACTCATCATGGAGTTTCCTAGGGATAGAAATTTTTCACTCAAGCTTTTCTTCATAAGATTGCATCAAGGCATCAACAATGTGTTCGGTAAAGGCCTTATTTTGACTACAAGCATGAGAAGAATTTAGCACGGATTGCAACAAGGAAATACAATCAATTAAAGAGCAATTTTCATAATTAAATTCCTTGAGATCCAATATAGTGGGTTTAGCAACAACTAGATTTCTATTTCTTTCAATCCCACTTTTATCAATTTCATCATTAAGATCTAAAAACTCCGAATTCTTAGAACGCCTTCTAGGTAAAGGAAGATCATATTCAGTTTCATCAAGATTCATATTGCAAAACAAAGATTTAATAGGGGACGTATCAATAACTTTTATATCTTCAGCTTGATTTTCATAGGAATTAGAAGAACACACTTTAATAAAGGCATCTTTAGAAGCATGCACCCTAGCGGTTCTTTCTTTGCACTCATCAATGGAAATTCTCATAGCTTTGAGAGACTCATTGATTGTGCAACATGTTCATGATCTTTGCACTCATCAATGGAAATTCTCATAGCATTAATTTCATTCTCTCCCAAGCTTGTGCAACATGTTCATGATCAAGTTGCTTAAAATTCATAATATCATTCCTAAGAGAGATAATCTTAGCGGGAGGAAAATAGTTAGAGATAAAAGCATCTTTGCACTTGTTCCAAGAATCAATACTATTTTTAGGCAAAGATGAAAACCACGCTTTAGCACGATCTCTAAGCGAAAAAGGAAATAGCTTCATTTTAACTACATCATTATCGACATCCTTTTTCTTTTGCATATCACATAAATCAACGAAGCCATTCAGATGATTAGTGGCATCTTCGCTAGGAAGGCCGTCGAATTGATCTTTCATAACAAGATTCAACACAACAGTATTGATTTCACAAGATTCGGTATTGGCAAGAGGAGCAATCGGAGTTCTAAGGAAATCATTATTATTGGTATTGGTGAAATCACACAATTTGGTGGCATCTTGAGCCATCGGGACGAACAAGCAAACTAACACACGAGCAAACTAAAGGCAAAGGGAAAAAGAGGAGGAGATTGGGAAAGAGAGGGCGAATAAAATAGCAAAGGTGAAGTGGGGGAGAGGAAAACGAGAGGCAAATGGCAAATAATGTAATGCGAGAGATAGGGATTGTGATGGGTACTTGGTATGTTGACTTTTGCGTAAGCCTCCCTGGCAACGGCGCCAGAAATTCTTCTTGCTACTTCTCGAGCTTGCGTTGGATTTCCACGAAGAGGAGAGGATGATGCAGCACAGTAGCGTAAGTATTTCCCTTAGTTTTTGAGAACCAAGGTATCAATCCAGTAGGAGACCATGCGCAAATCCCTTGTACCTGCACAAAACGATAGCTACTCGCAACCAACGCTTAGGGGTTGTCAATCCCTTCACGGTCACTTACGAGGGTGAGATCTGATAGAGATAATATTTTTGGTATTTTTGGTATAAAGATGCAAAGTAAAAAGTAAAAGCAAAAGCAAGTAAATAAAGTGATGGAGATTGATATGATGAGAATAGACCCGGGGGCCATAGGTTTCACTAGTGGCTTCTCTCAAGAGTATAAGTATTCTACGGTGGGTGAACAAATTACTGTTGAGCAATTGATAGAATTGAGCATAGTTATGAGGTTATCCAGGCAATGATCATGTATATAGGCATCACATCCGTGACAAATAGACCGAAACGATTCTGCATCTACTACTATTACTCCACTCATCGACCGCTATCCAACATGAATCTAGAGTATTAAGTTAAAAACAGAGTAACACCTTAAGCAAGATGACATTATGTAGAGGAATAAATTCATGCAATATGATAAATACCCCATCTTTTTATCCTCGATGGCAACAATACAATACATGCCTTGCAACCCTTTCTGTCACTGGGTAAGGACACCGCAAGATTGAACCAAAGCTAAGCACTTCTCCCATTGCAAGAACTACCAATCTAGTTGGCCAAACCAAACAGATAATTCAAAGAGACTTGCAAAGATAACTCAATCATACATAAAAGAATCCAGAGAAGAATCAAATATTTTCCATAGATAAGCTGGATCATAAACCCACAATTCATCGGTCTCAACAAACACACCGCAAAAAGAAGATTACATCAAATAGATCTCCACGAGAGAGGGGGAGAACATTGTATTGAGATCCAAAAAGAGAGAAGAAGCCATCTAGCTACTAACTATGGACCCGGAGGTCTGAAGTAAACTACTCACACTTCATCGGAGGGGCTATGGTGATGATGTAGAAGCCCTCCATGGTAGATGCCCCCTCCGGCGCAGCTCCGGAACAGGCCCCAAGATGGGATCTCGCGGATACAGAAAGTTGCGGCGGTGGAATTAGGTTTTTGGCTACGTCCCCGATCTGTTGGGGTACGTAGGTATATATAGGAGGAAGGAGTATGTCGGTGGAGCGTCAGGGGGCCCACGAGGCAGGGGGGCACGCCCAGGGGGGAGGGCGCGCCCCCCACTCTCGTGACCGCCTCTGGCACTTCTTGGAGTAGGGTCCAAGTCTCCTGGATCACGTTCGGTGAGAAGGTCACGTTTCTGAAGGTTCCATTCCGTTTGGACTCCGTTCGATATTCCGTTTCTTCAAAACACTGAAATAGGCAAAAAAAATAGCAATTCTGGGCTGGGCCTCCGGTTAATAGGTTAGTCCCAAAAATAATATAAAAGTGGAAAATAAATCCCATTATAGTCCAAAACAATAGATAAAGTAGCATGGAGCAATAAAAAATTATAGATACGTTGGAGACGTATCACTAAACACTTCTCCCATTGCAAGAACTACCAATCTAGTTGGCCAAACCAAACAGATAATTCGAAGGGACTTGCAAAAATAACTCAATCATACATAAAAGAATTCAGAGAAGAATCAAATGTTGTTCATAGATAATCTGGATCATAAACCCACAATTCATCGGTCTCAACAAACACACCATAAAAAGAAGATTACATCGAATAGATCTCCACAAGAGAGGGGGAGAACATTGTATTGAGATCGAAAAAGAGAGAAGAAGCCATCTAGCTAATAACTATGGACCCGAAGGTCTGAAGTAAACTACTCACACTTCATTAGAGAGGCTATGGTGTTGATGTAGAAGCCCTCCGTGGTAGATGCCCTCTCCGGCAGAGCTCCGGAACAGGCCCCGAGATGGGATATCACGGATACAGAACGTTGTGGCGGTGGAATTAGGTTTTTGGCTCCGTATATAATCTGACAGGGGTACGTAGGTATATATAGGAGGAAGTAGTATGTCGGTGGAGCACCAGGGGGCCCATGAGGCAGGGGGGCGCGCCCAGGGGGGGCGCGCCCTCCACCCTCGTGACCTCCTCTGGAACTTCTTGGAGTAGGGTCCAAGTCTCCTGGATCACGTTCGGTGAGGAAATAACGTTCCCGAAGGTTTTATTCCGTTTGGACTCCGTTTGATATTATGTTTCTTCGGTGAGGAAATCACGTTCCCGGTGGGACACTCCTTTGCGTGGAAGGCAAGCTTGGCAATTCGGATATGTAGATCTCCTGCTCTGTAACCGACTCTGTGTAACCCTAGCCCCTTCCGTGTCTATATAAGCCGGAGGGTTTAGTCCGTAGGATAACAACAATCATAATCATAGGCTAGCTTCTAAGGTTTAGCCTCTACGATCTCGTGGAAGATCAACTCTTGTAATACTCATATCATCCAGATCAATCAAGCAGGAAGTAGGGTATTACCTCCAACTAGAGGGCCCGAACCTGGGTAAATATCGTGTCCCCCACCTCCTATTACCATTAGCCTTAGACGCATAGTTCGGGACCCCCTACCCGAGATCTGCCGTTTTTGACACCGACAGCAGGCATCCAACATTCCCAGCGTTCCCTGGGAAGTGATTGAGCACCATCTTGTTGTCTGTCCTCATGCGCGGCCCGTCAAGCACAAGTTCAGGAAGCAAGCTCTAGAGAGGCAGGAGTTCATCACGGAGGAGATCAGAAAGCTGGAGGCGTCAGGCTTGGTAAGAGGGGTACTCCATCCGACGTGGTTGGCCAATCCGGTGGTAGTACGAAAGGAAAATGGGAAGTGGAGGCTGTGTATCAATTACACAGATATCTATAAGGCTTGTCCAAAAGACCCTTTCCCGTTGCCGCGCATCGACCAAATTGTTGACTCCACGGACAGGTGTGACCTGTTATCATTCCTCGACACCTACTCGGGATACCATCAGATTTTCATGATGGGAGAAGATGAAGAGAAGACGGTATCCATCACCCCACGTGGTACGTACTACTTTTTACGGATGCCTTCGAGTTGAAGAGTGTCGCCTCGACCTTTGCAAGAGCAGTCCAAATTGGTTTTGATCCTCAGCTACATAGAAATATGGAAGCTTATATGGATGAAATAGTAGTCAAAACCAAGGACAAGGCAACACTTGTGCAAGATCTGGAAGAAACGTTTGCAAACCTGCACAAGATCAGCCTCAAGCTGAACCCTGAGAACTGCGTCTTCGGTGTCCCATCCGGCAAGCTTCTTGGGTTCTCTCATGGACTTATCACGTCAGATGTCCTTAGTGTCAGGACTTAGTCGCGAGGCCCACCATAGCGTGATCCGGCCTTCCATAAACCGCCCGTTGGGCCACCGGGTCTTCTCGCTCCTCTGACCCGCCTGCCGGATTATCAATGAATCTTAAACCGCCAGGTCCAAGTGGATCGCCGGCGAATCGCCAAACTCTAATCGGGTCATACATCCGGCGGTTTATACCGCGAGGTATATCCCCAACATTAGCCCGAGTTTAATTTGGATTTATCCATGTTAAAATGATCCTGTAAAATAAACAGAAGAACAAACTTGATAGGTTGTGCTCCGGGTTAAATATTTTTCTGAACCGACACTTGATCATCCTTAATTCCTTGTCATTTCTTCCTTCTGAAAAATCCGAGTCAATATACCAGCTTCATTATCAATTTGCTTGCAGAAGAAACTTTTGTAAATAAAGAATCCATTTGAATCAGCCTTCAATGCTCTGACTTTACAAAAATATTGGTCTTCAAATATTCAACTGATATTCGGCCGGTTTGAAAATGTAGAACTTGCCGGTTTATGATTACCACCATTGTCAGGTTATAAAAATTGATACTTCTGGGTCATGATTGTTGCCAATGCCAGTTCATGATTGTTGCCAACGCCGGTTCATGATTATTGATAATGCCGGGTTGCAGACACAAGGTCGTAATGATTGGTGACGCCGGGTCAATCTGGTTTGCTCAAAACAAATAATTTGAAAATAGTTCTTCAATAATAATATAATACCTGTAGCCCCCAAGTCTTGAGCAGAACAAAGTGATGGCTTAAGACTTGCTTTAATATCAATATTGCCACTTTTTGAAGAAATCCATGTTGTTCATCCCAGTCACTAGTAAAAACTGTATATTCCATGTATGTAGCCCCCAAGTGCCGGGTTGTCATGCTTGCAGCAATCTGGGACTTGAAATTGCCTTATGCTCATAAAAACTTCAACCAGTGTAGCCCCCAAGGGCCGGGTCATTATGCAATAATGAGGAGGGACTTTGTAGGTATAATCATGTAGATTTGAGCAATGATGTGTAGCCCCCAAGGGCTGGCTTAGTAAGATAATATTGAGCTGGACTTGATATATACTTCAATGAAAATAACATCATATGATGTAACCCCCCTCACAGGGCTTGAATCCACGTCCACAAGGTTAAGAGCCTTGTGCTTTACCAACTGAGCAATGGACCCTTTAATATAATGGATAAAAAAGCTTTGTACCTTGAATTGTTGACAGGAGCAATTGGTAGCCCCCAAGGGCCGTGTCGTGGATTTGTCATGGCAGATGTCCTTAGTGTCAGGACTTAGTCGCGAGGCCAACGCGTCTATGTGGTAGCTTGAAGGGGTTGATCGGGATCGAGAGACGCAACACAAGACAGGGATTTAGACAGCTTCAGGCCCCGGGAAACATCATCCGGTAAAAACCCTACATGCTGTTTGAGGCTAGGTCTCATTATCATCACGAGGGAGTCGCCGTAAACCGGCTCTCCTCTTTGTGTCTAGCCCTAAGATTGTTTCTTGCTTCTTACCTGTAGCTTCCCCCCCTTTGGGGAGCCCTGCCCCTCCTTATATATGTTGAAGGGGCGGGTTACATGTGGAGTCCTATTAGGATTAGGGCTAGTCTATCTCTAATACAAACCGGACACAAGTCCAGGTCTTAACTCCTTGTAAGACAAATATTCCTTATGCCTTTCCTCTTAAACCGGCCCACCATAGTATGAACCGGCCTTCATGAACTGCTTGTTGGGCCACCAGGTCTTGTCGCTCCTCGCACCCGCCTGCCGGATTACCAATGAGTTGTGAACTTCCAGGTCCAAACGGGTCGCCGGTGAACCGCCAAGTGTCAGCGGGGTTTCAAATAAACCGCCAAGTCCGTCCGGGTTAACTTCCGACCGGTTTACACCGTGGGGTATATCCCCGACATTAGCCCCCAAGTTTAGCTTGGATTTATCCATGGTAAACTTATGCTGCAAAATAAACACCAGAACAAATTTGGCAGGTTGTGCTCCGGGTTAAGAATTCTTGTAAACCGGCACCTGATCATCCTTAAATCCTTGTCATTTCTTCCTTCTAAAAAATCTGAGTCAATAGACCAGTTTAATAACCATTTTGCTTGTAGAAAATATTTTGTAAATAAAGAATCCTCTTGAATCGGCCTTGAATGCTCTGACTTGGCAAAAATATTGGTCTTCAAATATTCAACTGATGTTCAGCCGGTCTGAAGATGGAAAACTTGTCGGTTTAATATTACCAAAATTGCCGGGTTATAAAAACTGATAATTCCGGGTCATGATTGTTGCCAACGCCAGTTCATGTTTATTCATGACGTCGGGTTGCAGACACAAGGTCGTAATGGTTGGTGACGCCAGGTCAATCCGGTTTGCTCAAAACAGAGAATTTGAAAATAGTTCTTCCATAATAATATAATACCTGTAGCCCCCAAGTCTTGAGTAGAACAAAGTGATGGCTTAAGACTTGTTTCAATATAAATACTGCCACTTAAGAAGAAATCCATGTTGTTCATCCCAGTCACTTAGTAAAAACTGAATACTCCATATTATGTAGCCCCCAAGTGCTGGGTCATTATGCAATAATAAGCAGGGAGTTTGTAAGTATAATCATATAGATTTAAGCAATGATGTGTAGCCCCCAAGGGCCGACTCAGTAAGATAATATTGAGCTGGGACTTGATATATACTTTAATGAAAATAACATCATATGATGTAACCCCCATCATGGGACTTGAATCCACGTCCACAAGGATAAGAGCCTTGTGTTGTACCAATTGAGTAGTGGACCCTTCAATATAATGAATAAAAAGCTTTGTACCTTCAATTGTTGACAGGAGCAATTGGTAGCCCCCAAGGGTCGACTCATTATAATGTGATGAATCGGGTCTTCAATAATATGAGCAAAAAATTACTTTGCATTAGCCCCCAAGTGTCATGGTGCCTGCTTGCAGCGACATGAGACTTGCATATTTGATGTAATCGCAACTTTAAATAATGTAGCCCCGAAGTTCCGGGCCGTAAGCCTGCAGCAACTCGGGACTATTCCTTCAATTGTAGAAAAAATCGTATCTATTGATAATATGATAGTCATTGTGCTAAAGCGACTTTATAAACCTCAATAATACCGGTTATTAATAACCATGATAAAATCCAGCCATGTTGGCTATTCAAGATAATATAATCCGGTATGAAAACCTTATTCGTTCAGTATCATAATGAAAATTCAGCCAAGTTTGGCTATTTAAATAATATAACCCAATGATTTATAAGCGCATGATTCCAATGGTGCAATCCAAATATATACTGGCGACTTATAGTCCCAAGCCAGGCCGGCTTAATAAACACCGGATAATTTTTCATCATATACTGGCGACTTATCGTCTTAAAGCCAGGCCGGTTTAACAAACACCGAATAATTCATCATCATACTGGCGACACATAGTCGAAAGCCAGGCCGGTTTAATAAACGTCAGTGATTTATAATCAAGCTTTATTCAACTTTTTTCTGCATACAACAAGTTTAAAGTGTCCTGGCGGTTTACCGCCGGACGGGTCATAATGCCCAACATATAACTTGGGTTTATAACCAAGGTTTCACTTAAGAATAATCAAATATGAAATATATCATACCTGTGATATTGAATCACATTGCTGGTTTTACCAACTTTTTGTAGTAAGAGTGATAACTCCAATCTTGAGTAACGATAACTCCTTTCATACTGTGCCGGTTGATGATAAAATGTACCGGGTTGTGATAAACACCGGTTTAACCATATATAATACTGGCGACTCGTAGTCAAACCAGACCGAGCTGATAGTCTCCGGATTATAACTTGATCCTGTATTGACAACTTGTAATTGAAAGTCAAGCCGGGTTAATGAACGCCGGTTTACTTCATAATAAGATGGTAACATAAAATCAAAAAATCAAACCGGGCAAATAGTCTCCGGATTAAGAATTGACCGTGTTCCGTCAATTGACAGCCGAACCGGTCTGCGAATTTTGTCGATTTGAGAACGCAACAAAGAAGAAATATTTATTAAAGAAAATTTCAAGCAAAGGCAATGATAAAACCATTTGCAAAAAAGGAGGCTTTACTGAGCCGATCAGATGGTGTTACCATGGTCGGACACGACCAAGCTCCCAATAGGTGTAGCTATGGTTCAAGTCATCTAGGTCCCCAACTGAAACTGTGGCATTATGCCGATCAAGTGGCATGGCAATGGTTCGGGTTCGACCAAGCCCCCAAGTGACTCTGTGGCCTTAGGCCGATCAAGAGGCATGACTGGTTCAGACTTGACCATGTCCCCAAGTGATCTGGTGGCTTTCGCCTATCAAGAGGTGTTGCATTGGTTCGGACACGACCAAGCCCCCAAGTGACATAACATGGTGCTTTGAAAAGCTAACCCAGGAGGTAAACCGGAGGCCGCTTTAAGACAGAACCTCCGTGTAACCACGCATGATGTAAAAAAGAACAGAGACCCCGCTTTATGAAGCAGAAGCACCCATGTGATCAATAATATGTTAGGCCAATAAGGCAGGATACCCATGTTTGAACCGCGCATCAAGGCAGCAGGTCCTCTTCGGTAATTTTTAACTTTTTTGCAAGAGATAAATCCTTCTTGAACCGAGATCTTGAACCAGATATTGAGAGCTTCAAAGCTTTGTGGGAGACATCTTTCCCTTGACCCAGATTTTAAACCGGAATCTTCATTTTTAGCCGGAAATTTTCTAACGGTCTTTAAACTCGAACTTGCGAGAAGTTAATTCCTTTTTTGAACCAAACATTGTTAAACTGGATTTGGGCGCTTCAGAGCTTTGTGGGAGAACAGATTTCCCTTGAACCGGATTGTAAACCAGATATTTGAGAGCTTCAATGAGACTGACTTCCCTTGAGCTGGAATTTAAACCGGAATCCTTTCTGATGACCCGGATCTTCTTCATTGAGCCGGGATTTTATAACTGTCATATACTTTCTAAGCCGGAAATTTTCTAACGGCCTTCAAATAACAGTAGCCTCCTGGACCGGGTTATCTTTCCCTCCATCGTCCTGGGGTTCTTAAATTTGCTGAAACTAGCAAGATTTGCTGAGTCATGTCATCGTAGCCCCCGAGTCTCAAGGTGACTCGAGGAGTTGGCTTGAAACTCTTCATATTTGACCATGATATAAACCGACATAACTTGTATATCATTGGTGTTGATAGCACGATGTAAATCCACAGAAGGTTGAGGTGACTGCGGCGGGTTATAAATGATCCCGTATGAGCCGTGTCAGCAACTCGGCCAATGGTTCCTTCCAACTGGCGATTTGAAGTTAACCAAACTGTAGTGGCGGCGACTTGTGCGCCTGCCCATTGAGCCATCCAGTGCAAACGGCGGTTGATAGTATATGATAATTTGCCTCCTTTTTGTTGAAAGAAAACCGGGCTACCCAAGATGTGACTTGCTCATACTCAATAAACAGCTCATGCAGACAGGTGCGGCCCGGTATGCTGATGTAGACCAGGCCGCAAGAGATGGACGACAAAAATGACCGCAACATCAGAGGCAGCTCGGATAGATGAGTCAGCCGTGGCATTGTAAACTGGTGCGGACGGGGAAGATCGGCACCGGTGTCGTAAACCGGCACGGACGGGCGAGTTAATCGTGTCGTTTTGATGTAGTGAACAATTGTCCTGCATCAACAATATTGCAGACCAAGGCAAAGATAAACTGCTTTTTGACAAAAATAATATGTGCCAATAAAATATATTTAAAATGGATATCACCTGATGTGCGAGGCCAGAAATAATCCGCCATGAAGTTGATGATCACTAGGTTAAGTTGAAATCACTCACGAGTGAGTCGGCCGTGGGAGCAGACAGATGAGCCGGGCGCGGCGTTGTAAGACGGTGCGGACGGGCAAGTCGGCCGGCGCATTGATGTAAACCGTACGCCGATACGCGTGTCCATGAAGCTACGCGGCACAGCCGAACGTGCCTCCGTGGTGTAATACCACCCCTTTTTCTTTTAACAGCCGTCCTGCATAAAAATATTACAAGCCAGAGTAATTGTTGTCGGATGAATTAACATGTACTTATAAGATACATAGGAAAGATAACACCTGATATTTTTTGCCGGATGAATACGGATGCTGGCGCTTGGTAATGCACAGTGCCGCTTTTGTTTTTAACAAAAGAATTGATTGGTTCTCTTGTCCTCAAGTGCCTGAGGTCTCCATGTGACCTTCTTCTCCCTTTTCTTTTTAAACAAGTCCAAAACGATGCACGCACGGCCCTCGAACAAAGCTTCCCTTTGTTAACCAGCTGAGGCGAACCATGACAGCAAAGCGCGATTCTCCACGAGGCCATAGCAGCTGCGACGACCCGCCGCAGGGCCGCAACAGAAAATGGTGCCAGGCCTGCTGGTCAACAGGTCAGCTCATCACGGGGGCAGGTGGCTCGGAGGCGCACCGGCGTGGGTGGAGCCTAGTGGTGTAGGCGGGGCGGCGAAGCCTGCAGAGTCCGAGTCGATCCCCCTATCCCTGTGCTTGTTCTGGTCGTTGTTGGTTCGACCACCCCTGATCCGTGTCTGCCAGGTCCTGGGCCCGTGGCCCCTCGTTTTTTTGGCATGAATAATTCGACGGATCATGCATATACTCCGACTGTTACGCGTGCAGCCGATGCATAGTTTTTCCATAACCTTCCTTGGACGACAGGATAACAGGAGCGATAGGAAACCACCAGCGGTGGTTAGCCGCTCATGCCAGGCAATAGC